>NC_081158.1:19361296-19590031 GCF_012432095.1 Onychostoma macrolepis | reverse complement strand
CTGATTTAAAGGCGAAAATTCGGCGAAGATCCCGCGAAACGCGCAAAGCTTCGAATAGAATGAATAGAACTGATGATCGATGACGTCGAGACTAGATTCGCGCGAGTCAGAAGTTCGTTTGGTCAGATGCTGGAGCTCATCGAGTCCCGCCGCACAGCCATCTCTGCTCTGATATCAGTCTGATGAGGATGAAGGTCCAGTACCTGCTTCCTGATCAATCGCGAGAGTGTTGTGAATCTCTCTTTGCTCTGTTCATTTCTGCCCCCATCCTCATCCCTGTTTCTCTCTCTCAGCCAGTGGGCTGTGCGCGCTCTCTCTCTCTCTCTCTCTCTCTCAGAAATTAAGTCTAGTAATTCCGTCTAAATGTTCAGTTAAATCACATTTAATTAAACAGTGAAATGTTCAGACAGGCTGATGTGACTCTTCTCCTCTTTCACACACATCGAAACTGCAGAGTTGCATGAATATTCAGTAGAATAATAGAACTTAGACAAATTAAATGGGAAAATGATACACGCATTTGAGACATGTCAAAATCTTACAGCAGCGCTGTGACAGTATTTTCAACACAACGATTATTACACATCACACATTAGAAGATGTCTGTTTTGTACTTTGACAACAAAAGCATGAAAGATGGAGGTGTAATGATCAATTTAATAAAAGCATTCAGGTTGTGTGGGGCAGTCGAGAGAGCCTTTCTCCCTATGAGTACACAATCTTTGTATAATCAATGAAATGAACTACAACTGTACAAAACTAAAGGCTGCTGTCCATGGTGCTGAATCGTAGTACTATTTCAGCACCCCTAGAGAAACTTGACTGGAAAAATGTTTGCATTTCAAACAAGGTCACAGAACACTTCCCCTAGCTGCCATTGGTAGAAAACACAGATAGACCAGCCCAAGCTCATGCCATTGGTTGGTTGATTTTCAAGCAATGCTTGAACCACAAAGCCACTTTTCAGGGGAATCAAAGCACAAAAATGTAGTTTATACATATTAAGATTTAGAACTGAAGATTTATACAGTATTTTTAATATATTGTAAATGATACGCTTCAGCTTTAATGAGTTTGACCATTTTTACAGCTTAAATCCAGTAACTACCCTGCTCTTTTATCACCAGTTTATAATGATCTTAATCCTGCAAAGATTATATATGTCTCCCATTGTTCAATAAATTATTCATAAAATGGATTTAATGAAGTCCAGAGGATCTTAAACACTTAAAGTATTTTTTTGTGGAATTAGCACCAATACAAGATATAGATACCAGATGTATAAAATATAAAATAATAAACATGTTCAAGTTTATAGATTTTTACCCTTTTTAGCAGTTTTGTAGTGATACAGAATATTATCATAATTTAATTAACAGCATAAAATGAAGCAAAAATATTTATTTGTTTGTTTTATTAATTACATTTTTCACTTAATTAAATATCAAAGATCATACTTATTTCACACGAATCTGTGGTCATGCACGACTGTTATGCACAGAGCATCCGTTATTAGGCATTAATCACATTACAATACAGTAGACAAATAATAAACTTCGATAACACAGCTGTTCTGAATTGTGTTGGTATTTTTAATACACATTTTCTTTCTTGTTTGACCTGAATTAATTTTGACATTTATTTACCCTTTATCTTCTTTTTTAGGTGAGATGCCATCATTTACCACAGCAAATGCTTCTGCAGATGACAGTGTGGTCTCATTCTTCATCCTGATGTTTCATCAGATGTTCGTCAAGCGTTTTGTTGCTTTTGGATGATACTCAACAGTCGTTCGAGGTCCAGATGTCTGATCTGCCTCATAAATATCTGCTGATCTTGTACGTAACAGATAATGAAATACAGCAGTTGCTGAATTAATCTGAGCTGTAAGGGTTTGGTTTAGCAGACGTCAAACCATAAATTATTGAATCTTTGCTTTTATTGTATTATATTTAATGTGTGCCACTGCTTTAGTCTGTAATCAGTGATGTTTGAGTAACCCGTCCTTCAGACCAGCAGAATTAAGATTACATAAAGGCCAGCATATTTAAAATGAACACACTAAATACAATTTAAATTAGTACATCTTAAATAATTGTAGATATGTAAATAAAATTAGCTCTAGCATTGGGTTTTGATGTGAAATATTTTCTGATGATTAAAAAAATGAATTCAGAGGAGCAAGTTTTCTTGAGGACATCAACACTGGTCATGCTGCATGATCTATCAATGTCAGTTTGTTGTCTGTGGTTTGATTTTGTGTCATTTGTTCCTTTGCACTTTGACCTTTGTGTTTCTGTAACATGGTGAAATGGAATTATGGGTACTCTTCTGCTTCCCAGAAGGTTTTGCTGGATTTCTGGGCATGTGTGAGGAACCACGTGAAGACTGATGAGAAAGAGATGGTTCCTCTTTAATCTTTAATCAGTTATGACATGGTGAGTGTTATCTATTATGTTATGATTTTGTTCATTTATCAATCATCGTCTGTTAGCTTTCCACAAACCCTCAAACACCCTCTACTGCTTTAATCCCACCTCCACATATTCCACCACTCATTTGTCTCAGTACATCTGACATTGTTTCATAAAGGAAGACCAGAGGCAGCCCTTTGAACGAAGTGACGGCTCCAAACACCAAATAACTCTCTCAATTTGCAGCCGTCGGCATGGCTGGTTAAACAGCACAGCGAGAGGAGAGCCATGAATGTGTGAAGAGACCCTTGAAGGAGCTGGGAGAGAGAAAGCGAGGTGGAAAGATGACGTGGATAAAGTAAAAAGGATAAAGGGGGCTTCTAGTTCAAATGATTTTATTCACATTTGAAATTCTCTAAACTAGAACAGGCAGGAAATGCATTTAGATTCCCATCCGATCAAGATCCTTTACGCCCCTTTACCCCTAAAGAATTTCAAACCTATTCTTAAGAAATAACGTTCTTGAATGATTGCGAGATCTTCGGATCAAATGAAAATGGAGGTGCTTTTAAGGAGGAAAAATAAGCAATTTCCATGTGGCATCTGAGCATAAAAGCCTGTGTCATGGTCTGCAAATGTGCATGAACCATGTGCCTCGTGTTGAATGAAAACATATAACACAAGATCAGTCTGGAGCGACTGTGAGGGCGGCTAATTGAATAAAAACGCCAGTAAAATGTCCTTGAGGGCAGCTGCAACTGCCGGCACATAGAGGGTCGTTTCAGAGGGGAGAAATGAAGAGAAACACACTCACACAGACAGAAAAAGTGAAGGAAGGAGATGTGTTACTAAAGTATATAAGCAGAGCAGAGACACATCGCCCCCTGCAGTCCACAAGTAACATTAACGTAAAAATCACAATCAACAATGGACAGAGACATATGCAAAACAACTGCTCTGTTAAAGCGCAGTGTTCCTTATCTAAGCAATCTGGTGAAGTCTCTCTGAAACCTATGTGAAGTTTTGCTGTTATGCATCATCTCAGCGATCAGGCAGATGTCCTTGTCCAGTGGAACTTCTGCAATCTTGAACAGCTGTTGTGTTTCAGGCAATGAATGAGCCCACCTGCAGAGCCATTGGGAAATCAAACTCACACACCTGCTTGACTCACACTGACGACAAGCTGTAGCTGTTTAAAAGGTGCAAGAGTAAAATTGTCGGTAAGTACACATTGCATATCATACTTGCCACAAGGGGTGCTGTAGTGGGCATTAGGGTAATCTGACTTTTTCTGTGGTCAGTTTTGTCTTTCAGAAAAATACAACAAAAAAAAAAACGTTCTGTCATGAAATTCTATATGGCGCAGGCCGATAGTGTCTAACTCTATCTGATATAATTATATCACATGGAAAAGCTGATTGGTTCTTTTCACATCAGCAGCCAATGAGCTTGCTGCTCAACATTCAAATACTTTCATCACTGTAGTAGTTTGCAGCGTGCTTTCAAAAACCCTCCACCTTCCCCAGCTCCACCTGTATAGATCTGCTACGGGTAATTTCACATTTGTTATATGTGTAGGGTAAATTCATGTATGTCATATGTGCAGTAGCAATATTTAATACATGCTTACAGCAATGTGTCTGTGGATGACAGTGAATAAGTCTCAGTTCTTGCTCTGCTGCAGCAGTGTATCAGATCTATTCCGCTAAGACCAAACACGTTAACATTGCCGTGTGTATTACCATGCTAAACTCACCAAGAGTTGTCATGACAGAGTATCTGTCTTAGTAGTGCAAGAGAATTTTGATGATCAAGTTAGACAAGGTTAGTAAAAACTCTTAACATATTAATGTCTAAGTGAATAATGTCCTCTTCAAGTTGGAAATTCTGTAATTAAAATTTACAAGCACATGAGTGGCCATGCAAGCAAATACTTATGAGTGGATAACTCTAGATGGAGTTTCCGAATTGTGACATTGGATGGTGCGTATCCAGTTGAAAAATTGTGGAAACACTGATCTATATAGACAACAAATTTGAAGTTAATCAAAAATAAATAAATAAAATAGAACCGCTATAGAAATATGTAAAAAAAACTGATAGAAATATGACATAGAGAGAGATTGATAGAAATAATAATTTTGAATTACGCATAATTTGGGTTTATCGTTTACAATATAATTGACTTTTTTTTTTAGGCCGGTTCCATGTTATGTATCCGACTTGAATGCATAATAATGAATGCCCGACTTGGAGGTACAAGCTTCCCAGATGCACTTGAAGGTAAGATAATAAAGCTGGGGGTTTAAAGAGTCATTTAAAGGTAACTCTATCGCCCCCTTGAGAGGATTGTTACCTTGACGAACAAATTGGCATACTTGCAGAGTTTGTTTCTGGCCTTAATAATCTGTAATTGTATATTTGGACAGAATAAGATGCATCTTAAAATTGTATGTAATGGAGCTGTGAGTGTTTTTGCTGGAGGGAAGTTGATTCTGTCCAGGGAGGTGCAGATTTTTCACATCAGTCTAGAATTCATCCATCAGCAGTTTCAGTCACACACACATTTGACACTCATTCATAATTCATACGTCAGATGGATATGATATTGAATAAGCACTAAGAATGACACAGTAAGACGGCAGGGAATTGGTATTTTTACCCGCCACTATGATACAACCTGACTCTGCGGCTGATGCAAATGCTTTTGTTCACCAGTAGATTGAGGTGCATCTGATTCAGAGACATTTCCAGCGAGATAAATGTGCTGAAAGAACCAAAAGAACTAAATTTTTACCCTCACTATGTGAATACATTTGGTTAAGTAGCTTTAAATGAAAAGCTTTTAGCGATGATAGTTACTGTGGTGTGTAATGTGCCTGAGAATGGAGACACTGTTTCAGTATCTGAATGTTAATGGCAGCTACCATTACCCAGAAGCCCTCAGGCCTCTTTCCACTGGTTATGAGGAACCAAGGAACCTCATCCAAACAAACACACTGGCCGTTTCTGTGTCCAGGTCAATAAGTTTGTCGGTTTGCTCAGAATTCATCGATCTGCAGTCTCTTATCAAGTGAACTGCTCAATCGAGGGCTGAAAATGCACTGGACTGACTTACACCTTCTTACACACGAGTCACTGTAGTGACCCTGAGAGATACACAGACTAGTTTCAAGCTGTATTAAAGGGAAATTTAAAAATAGCATTTAATACAAAGTTTTAAAGTTTAAACAGCATCTATTAGCTCTGAGTGATGGTTCATTGTAAAAAGCAAGGTCTTGGCTTTCAAGAAACTTCTTACACCTAAACGAAAACAAATTTATTTTGTTTGGTTCTAGGGAAAATGTTGCTTTTAATTTTTATCTTGGATTCCTCACACCATATAATACACAGTGTGCCAGGAACTTGGGCATTTTATTTGACTCCAGTGTAAAGTTTGATAAACTGATTTCAGCTGTAGTTAAGTCATGCTTTTATCAACTTCGCCTTCTCAGTAAAGTTAAGCCCTTTCTATCTAGAAAAAATCTTGAAACAGCTATCCATCCCTTTATATCATCTCGGCTTGATTATTGTATGATTATTGTCTTCAATCTCTCGTCTTCAGTTAGTTCAGAATGCAGCCGCTATAGACTGCTTGAAGGGAAGTGAAAATATGACCATATTACTCCTATTTTAATGTCCCTACACTGGCTCCCTGTCAAGTATAGGATTGATTTTAAAATCTTATTATTTGTTTGCAAAGCCCTCAGTAACCTGGCTCCTCAATACTTAACTGATTTTCTGCTTCCATATACTCCGTCTAGAACCTTGAAATCTTGTGACCTTGGCCTACTCATTGTCCCTAGAGTTAAACTTAAAAATCGTGGTGATCATGCCTTCGCTACTGCGGGACTGAAGCTTTGGAATAGCCTTCCTCCCTTTATCAGAAGTGCCCCATCTATTAGTATTTTTAAATCTTATCTAAAGACATATTTTTTCACCCTGGCTTATAACACTCCTTAGTATGTTTCCTGGTTTTTTTACTGTACTGTGATGATTTTACTTGTTTGTTGATTTCCTTGTTACTATTTTATTTTATGTGTGTTTTGTTTTTTTGTGAAGCACTTTGGTCAACCTCGGTTGTGTTTAAATGTGCTCTATAAATAAATGTTGTTGTTGTTGTTGTTGTTATATTTTCACAGTTATGAGGTTTTTTTTTTTTTGAGCTCTACTATTGTTTATCATAATGCCAAGACTTTTAATTTTCAAAATGTAATTTTGAAAATGTGAGTACACCCCTCACATTTTTGTAAATATGTTATTATCTTTTCATGTGACAACACTGAAGAAATGAAACTTTGCTACAATGTAAAGTAGTGAGTGTGCAGCTTGTATAACAGTGTAAATTTGCTGTCCCCTCAATATAACTGAACACACAGCCATTAATGTCTAAACTACTGGCCACAAAAGTGTGTACACCCCTAAATGAAAATGTCCAAATTGGGCCCAAAGTGTCAATATTTTGTGTGGCCACCATTATTTTCCAGCACTGCCTTAACCCTCTTGGGCATGGAGTTCACCAGAGTTGCCACTGGAGTCCTCTTCCACTCCTCCATGACGACATCACGGAGCTGGTGGATGTTAGAGAACTTGCGCTCCTCCACCTTTCGTTTGAGGATTCCCCACAGATGCTCAATAGGGTTTAGGTCTGGAAACATGCTTGGCCAGTCCATCACCTTTACCCTCAGCTTCTTTAGAAAGGCAGTGGTCCTCTTGGAGGTATGTTTGGGGTCATTATGTTGGAATACTGCCCTGCGGCCCAGTCTCCGAAGGGAGGGGATCATGCTCTGCTTCAGTATGTCACAGTACATGTTGGCATTCATGGTTCCCTCAATGAACTGTAGCTCCCCAGTGTCGGCAGCACTCATGCAGCCCCAGACCATGACACTCCCACCACCATGCTTGACTGTAGGCAAGACACGCTTGTCTTTGTACTCCTCACCTGGTTGCCGCCACACACATTTTACACCATCTGAATCAAATACGTTTATCTTGGTCTCATCAGACCACAGGACATGGTTCCAGTAATCCATGTCCTTAGTCTGCTTGTCTTCAACAAACTGTTTTTGGGTTTTCTTGTGCGTCATCTTTAGAAGAAGCTTCCTTTTGGGACGACAGCCAAGCAGACCAATTTGATGCAGTGTGCGGCGTATGGTCTGAGCTCTGACAGGCTGACCCCCCACCCCTTCAACCTCTGCAGGCAACAATGCTGGCAGCACTCATACGTTTATTTCCCAAACACAACCTCTGGATATGACGCTGAGCACGTGCACTCAACTTATTTGGTCGACCATGGCGAGGCCTGTTCTGAGTGGAACCTGTCCTGTTAAACCGTCGTATGGTCCTGGCCACTGTGCTGCAGCTCAGTTTCAGGGTCTTGGCAATCTTCTTATAGCCTACGCCATCTTTATGTAGAGCGACAATTCTTTTTTTCAGATCCTCAGAGAGTTCTTTGCCATGAGGTGCCATGTTGAACTTCCAGTGACCAGTATGAGAAAGTGAGAGTGATAAAACTAAATTTAACACACCTGCTCCCCATTCACACCTGAGACCTTGTAACATTAACGAGTCATATGAGAGAAAATGACTAATTGGGCCCAATTTGGACATTTTCACTTAGGGGTGTACTCACTTTTGTGGCCAGCGGTTTAGACATTAATGGCTGTGTCTTGAGTTATTTTGAGGGGACAGCAAATTTACACTGTTATACAAACTGTACACTCACTACTTTACATTGTAGCAAAGTGTCATTTCTTCAGTGTTGTCAAATCTCACTTCTGTGAGATACATAAAATTACCCTGATAAATGTTACTGCCATTGTAAAAACCTAAAAACCATGATATCACAATAGTACACGTGGGGAACAAACAGGGTATTATTATGGTACATGTCCAAAATACCATGTTTTACCATGTTTTTGCTATCCTCCACATAATTATAATCCAGATGAAACAATGCATTCATTTATACAGTAAATGACTCAAACGATTTCATGCAGCATCATCACAACTGAATAATCAATGCAGTTTTGACATTTATTTGACACTCTTTAAGAAAGACAGAACAAACAGTGACTCACCAGCTTTACATGAGGGACAGAAGAACTTGAGCGACTCTCACAGGAGACTCAAACACATACTGAGCTGAAGATTCTGTAAACACTCGATACCTGATCCTGATCTCTGCTCATTATACTAGAGGAAGATGGAGGTTTCTATTATCATTACACTTGATCATAAATAACTTAAGCCTATTTTAAATTAGAGGAAATAGCATTTCAATGTGACATAAGAGTTTACAAATGCATTGTGGCATTAAACTCACACCTGAGACGCTTGGCTCTTCTTTTACAGCACAAACGCAGTTCCTCGTGACAGCTGATGATTTATTGTCCGTTCAGCAGCTTTTATCTCATCATCTTGACAAACTCTGATGATTTCCCAGGAACAAACTACGCTTAGAAATAAAGCAGCCAGGCAGGTTGAAAAATGAACAATCGTTTGGTCTCCAGGGGTTTTGAGTCCCGCTGTGTGTTTCAGACTGTTGTCGTATTCAGACCGACATCCAGATGTGATTTGCACTGGCTTTGATGGGATGATGATTTACATGGTCCCGCTGAGCATCATATGAGGATGATGATGAGAAAAGGGTCATTCACACTCCTAATAGAGGAACTTTGGAAATAACACATTGTTCCTGGTGTTTGTGGACTAGAATCTCACAATTCCTGTGGGGGTCATTTCACCTCATTCCAATTAAATGAGCAATAAAACTTTATAGGTTAGAATAATCTTTACATTTAACAAGTAAACTGTGGTTTGAACCATAAACAGATACAAGCGTAAATAACATGCTTGATAGTTTTATGTGCAAAATTTCCCATAAAATAAAAGTTTCACCAAACTCTCAGAGAATCACAGCAAACAGGGATGATCCATAAATTGTTTGGGCTGAGTTTTTTCCCGTCATTCTCTCCGCTGATTAATTACCATGATTTTCTCCACTGGTTGTCAAGGCAACAGCAGTGTTCTGCGCTCTCAGCACTGTTTGGGCCGGTGACAGTATGTAATTAAATATAAGCAGTTGCTATTAGGACTGGAGGATACACTGTAATTATAAGCCTTTGCTTGTTCCCTGTGGTTTACCAGGCTGCTGGGGAGGTGCTGTCATTCAGATGGTCACCCAGACGCCCCCAAACACTAATACAGAGGTCCGTCTGTTCCTGAGAGTTTGTGTGGTCAAGGTCATTTTGAAGTCAAGGTGAAGTTAGAATTTTGTTAACAAAAGGAGAGTTTATCACAGATGAATTGAAAAATGTCAACGGCATGTATGTGAATCACAAAATGATATTTCCTTGGAATCTTGTTTGCCAGACTTTAACTTTCATCATATTTAAATCTTAGGCCACTTTAAATGGACCAAAAGGTGAAAGGAGTGAAAAATAACCCAGTTCTCTTTGTGTTTACACTGACTCTAGATCTAATATATTCTGGAATTTTTGCAATATTAATATAAATATTAGTCGTTTTTCAACTTAAAAATAAATAATGTACTCTATATTTAGCCCATTTTGCTTACTGCAAACCAATATTTAATCTAATTTTATAATAATTAAAGAAAACGTGCAAGTGCGCTCAGTATCACAATTACCTCACATGCAAAAACAGCTTTAACAGATCAAGTTTCCAATGACCCAAAGGAAAGTGTGTGTGTGTGTGTGTGTGTGTGTGTGTGTGTGTGTGTTTGAGAAAAAGAGTTCTGATAGGAAAGAAAACAGTGTGACTCAATTATTTTGTATCCTGCTATCATTATGTGTTACCATCTGTAAATCATTTCCTATACTCTTATCAAGGACGATATTTAATACAGGAAGTCAAGAGCAGAAATCCATATCAGAGAAACCAAGAAGCCAGATGGGTATTGAGCAAATACATGTAACTATAGTGTGATATTGAGCTATATGTGCATGAATCATGTTTTCCTCTTTCAGTGTTGTTGATATTACTGCACAGTTCTCAGTTCTTGAAAGTGTTTTTCATTCTTCTTCCTTCAAGGTCTTGCACTCTTTCTCGCAGTGCAGCATTATCATGAAAACTGTATGAAATGTGTTGAACTGAAACTAAAGAGCTCTTTCCTTATTTCATGGCTTGTTTAGAGGGGATGCACTGCAGTCTTTTAAACACACAGCATTGTTATTGTGTTTTATGTCTTATTATTATCAAGGCCACTGCAAGATATATGTATATATGACATTTTAAACATTGGCACAACTATAAATGGTTTTGAAAGATAAAAAAACAAAAACAAAACAGAATCTGCAATTAATGCAAGAAGCCTTTAATTAGATAACAAGAGTTTTTCTACAGAGACTTATGAGACACATCTGAATGGAAACTCAAGCGTGGTTTTAGCCTGAGATCATAATACCTTCAACAAATCTTTCTTCAGTTTCAGATTATATCATTTAACAGGCAGATCCAACGCCAAAAACTTCCAGATATATTAATGTAACACAGCCATTGATTAAAATGAGAGAAATCCTCCACAAAAGAAAACAGCCCTTTCAGAGACATGACATGTAAAGAAATGGGAACTGTTACATTATGCATGAATTTTTCCATGAATTTCAAAAACAGTTCAACATGACAAGCACATTCTGCCTCCACCGCTGACAATAAGCTGCCCATAGATCCACATACACTGCGTGCCATCTTAATGTGCCACATCAAGTCAGAGCACAAAGCCTCCACCACCGGTCCTACGCAAATGTGTTTCTTTCAAATCCCCCCCCGCTCACTCCTCAGCTTCATTATTCTCCAAACATCATGAAAATACAGTGAGACACTGTCAACAGATTCAGATGGCTTCCTTCCCACCACGTCTACATCAAACCTCATGCCATTATATCCTTCCAAGATTGACTTACAAACGCCAGCACGAGGCCCAAGACTCCCACAAGCCCATTTCCACGGTGTTTGGTGGAAGAGGTTTATAACATGGTGGAAATATTCTAGATGTGCTTTTAGAGCAGTATGATTAAATAATGATAGAGAAGAAACCTCTGAGTCCAGATGGAAATACCTTTTTATATGAGGACACTGAGCTGTATGTTTCATCTGCTGAAAATAAAGAAACACGCAGAGGTTCATATTTATATATACTGACAAACTGATGCGGATTTTAATGTCTGATGCCAATAAAATTAAAATAAAATAAAAAAATATAAAATAAAATAAAATGATTGCAAATAACAAAAAAAATCTAATTTACCTTTTTGTATTTTAAAATATTTACTAAAACATTGTTAAAACTTAAATGTAGATACTCCTGATAATTACTACTCAATACTCGAATTACTGTTTAATAACACTTATTCAAACATATTTTCAGAATACTTACTCAAAATTCACTGAAAGATATTTTGTGAACTGAAAATGAGCCCCCTGCACTGAAAATATACATTAACTGCATGCAAAAGCAGATAATCTGAAAAAAACGGATTGATTAATTGACCTGGCTAATATAAATTTATCATATTTTTATCAGTGTCACATCAGTAATATTTTTCATTTAAAACTATGAAGATTAGATGTAATATCAAAACCATTTTGGCAGTAAATTATGTATCTTCTTTTCTGATTTGGCGTGAACCACAGCAGCATCCAGAAGCTTTTTGCAATAATCGAGGCCCACTTCTGATTCTCAAACGAACATATGGAAAAATGTGCTGAGCATTTTCAATTCTGACAGTCTGGTCAGGAAGAGACGAGACCAGACACATTGTGAGCAGCTGAAACATGGGAAACTGAAGTGCCTGGGGCTTCTATCAGCGGTCAGCATTGTGATGAGTTATTGAGTTTGGGGAGGAGATTTGAGTTTGTGCTGAGGTAAGCTCGGACAGACCGATACAAATAAAAAACTATGGAAGCAATCCAATGCTCTATAACCCACCTCCACCAAGACCCCTTCAGATGACTCGCACTGTTAACAAACCACCAACAACCAACAGAAAAATCAAAGGAACCAGTTCACCAATGTTCAGACAATAAAGCTCTTTATCGTCAGTTCTCCGATGACTGTTGCTTATTAATAAAAAATGCAAATGTAAAGGAAACTTTTTTCATTTTGTTCAGGTTGTGAAATACCTGAAAGCTCATTTGCAGCTTCTGTTGCGCATTTAAGAAGCCTATAATCAGCCTTTTATTGTCTTTGTTTAGCCTCAGTCGACAGCAGAAGCTTGTGAATGCAGTAGCATCTGCCTGCAAAACCGGAGGCTGCATTTTCAGGAACGCAGTCCTAGGACCGCATTTCTAGGACCCTAGGTTTTTAGCGACAACGCCACCTACCGAGTTAGAGGACCAGCGAAGATGGATGACAGTCAGAGTGTGAGTATCAAATGTGAATACATTTTTATTTGTTTAACATTAAAAACAGTTGTGATGCATTTCATTGGAAAGTTAACATAGCCGAAGTGATCGTGATTTGCTAAATAGTCTTGAATGCATAGCCATCATATATTAGCCTCTAATGCTGTAAAATGAATTGTTAGCATGATAAGCCTGTGTTGAATTACTGGCAGCACAATAAACTGTAGCACGTTCGTTGTGAAAGCTTGTAAATTACTCATTGTTTTTCCATTTTAATTGTTGAAATAATCTTAATGTTTTAACTGTCACGTGCTCACAGTCAGCCTGTTTAACGTTACCCCACAATACATGTTATGAGTACGTCTCCTCATTTTGACATGGTTTTATAATGTTGGTTGAGACATATGACATTTTAATAGTCAGACATAACAGAGAGGTCATCATAATAATTGACTGTTAAAATACCACGTGTTAGATTGTGTCATTTACTGTGTACTGTACTCTATATGAAGTGCTTTCAAGTATAAATAAATCGGTCAAGTATTGGAATTGTTTCTACACAATGTCCAATGTATCCTTTTTTTAAGCGTTAACAGTATTTCTGTTAATCTAGCAGTGATTATGTTCTCCATTTACTATTTCAGTGAAGTGGAAGAACTGAATAGGGTTATAGAGAAACAACTGAGAAAAGAGGGGAGAGCATCCAGGTGGTAGGTAGTGCTGCTGCATACATCACAACGTGTGCTTTAAATATTTAAAGTCATGTCAATAATATGTTATTTCTACTCAGATTTCTTGCATCTCTCTCTATTATTATTTTTTTCTCAGTTCAGATGGGCTTTATTGACATGAATGTTTCAAGAACCTTTGTTCCCACAACATCAAAATATTTTTTTTTTCCAAATCTTTGAACAGTGTGTAATAATAGTATTATGAACATTAATTGGTATGAAGATTGATATAATTATTTTTGGATCGTATATGTGTGTGTGCTCTGTGGTAACTAAGATCTTTTAAATATGAAATTTAAAATTAGATAGTAGAACATGTTCTTATTTCATTCACTTCTCTCTCTTAGGAGTCAGTGAAGACATCGTCCATGAAGTTCTTTCTATGTGGTTCACGTCATGAACAAATTTGTTTTTGTGTGTGTTCAAGTTCAACTGTTGTAATATATTATTTTATAAAATATACACAATCTTAAATCTACCCCCAGAGTCATCCTTGTGAAAATGTGGTTGATCTAGTGACTGAAAAGACTATACCATGATTCCTTGTTTATTTTACATGAGTTATTATATTATGCTACTTAGACCCAATGATTACTCAACATTCCTAGGAACCAGGTTTAATTGTAATAAAGAAAGTAGTATTTGGGTGTAATAAAACTTTTTAAAAACTCTAAAATTCTAATGTAGTTAAAACTGGGTGGAAATACTGCCTTAGTGGCACTTTTTTCAGTCCTCCAAAACTAGGGTCCTGGAAATGCGTTCCTGGGACTGTGGTTCTCCGGCTCGGTAGGTGGCGCTGTCACAAAAAACTAGGGTCCTAGAAGTGCTGTCCTACAACTGCGGTCCTGAAAGTGCGGCCTCTGGTATTGCAGACTGATAATATTGTGTGAATGTGCTGAAAACATCTGAACTTAAACCTGTTCATGCCTCATTTTCTCCCTTAGGGTTTGATGCAGGAAACTCAAGGTCAACAGTCAAACTGAAGGGAACAAAACAATGTGGCTGCAGTGCCTGAGCAAACCTGTTATCATCTGTGAGATGCAAACTAAATGCTTTCGTGATATTTGTCCCAGTTGACCTCGGACACCGAAACACAGAAGCCAACATTTGAGAGAAAATAGGCTACTTGCACCTTTGTCACGTTTAACTTCTCCGAGCCTGTTTTTCATGTGCCTGTGGCCTCTTCCTTGCTGTTTGTTTTAATGGGAGTTGGTTCTCATTAAATCTCTTGAACTCATTTTATATGTGTTTTCAAATTGAATCTGCATCTCTCCAGGCGCTGTGTGGGACTCGCTCGCATAAACCTCCTCATTCGCTTTTTAGACACTTTAAATCTTCCCCGGCCGACTGGAGGATTTCCCAGACAGATTATCATTTTAATAGTCAAATCGATCCGTCGATGTCACGCCGTCGACTGCTTTACATTCCCAAGTATATGAAACTATTTTCAGCTTCTCCGTGTCTTCTGGGTCACGGCCTGATTCACAGACCCCCACACAAACCTGTTGCACCTCGAAGGCAAAAGCACTTGAGCTGTTCTTTAACGCAGCTTTTCTCTATGTATATTTCCGTTGTTCAAGATTTGCCCCAGAGAGCAGCGAAGCGCCAGAGGTCTAAAAGAAGCAGATAATAGATAAAGCCTCCAGCTCTTAGTGAACACAGCTGCTAATCTCCACATTTGTATGTATGTATGTGCTCTTCTCTATCACTGCAGTTCCTTTGAGGATGGAGATCTGGAGTGGCTCAGAGCGTCTCGCCCTTGAGCCAGAGCAAGTGACACAACATTTAGCTTCATCCTGATAAGAGAGGTTAGCTGCTCTTCATATGTGAAGCCACATTTGGGATTACAAACCCATATTTTCTATGACCTTGACACACCTTTACTGACTTTATAAGAGTGCCTCAAACAAGAGCAAAAACACCAGTCAGATCAAAGAGATGGACAAATTAAATTATTCACATCCACAAAAAAAAAAAAAAAACTACTAGGGTGTGTTTTAACAAATGCAGGGACGGTATTACAATGTCAGCCTTGACACTTTTCCCCCACCTCAGCACGGCCCCCTGATCAAGGACGACTCTGCCTGCAGAGAGGAATTTCAAACTTGTCATCCTACCTTTAGGGTAAATATTTGAAATCCACTTTAAGTTTAAACTCTAGTAGTTTCCAGAGATTTTTTATTTTTTTCCTACTTCAGCAGTAATATGACTGAATTGACACCCAAGGTGCTTCTTGGTTAAATTGTGCAAGACCTCTCAACATTACTTCATTGGCTTTGCACCAGCACTTCACAAACACCTAACGGTGCGATTTGTAATTATTGAAGGAGGTACACATGAGTTATTTACTGCTTGTCTCAGAATCAGTGTCACACCACAAATCTGAACACGGACCACATTATACACAAAAATGACCAGCTCTAAATTGATTAGCAGGATTATACCATAGTTTGGGGTCAGTAAGATTTGTTCAAATGTTTTTGAAAGAGGTGTTTTAAGGCTGCATTTATTTGATCAAAAACACAGTAAAAAACAGGTTTGTTGTGAAATATTATTGCAACTGAAAATAACTGTTTTCTATTTTAATATATTTTAAAATGTAATTTATTATGATGGCAAAGCTGAATTTTCAGCAGTCATTAATCCAGTCTTCAGTGTCACACAATCCTTCAGAAATCATTCTAATATGCTGGTTTAGATATTTTGATAGGTATTTAATTTAATTATATTAAAGTAAAATAAATAAATATTTTATTTATTTATAGTATATTTTTGTAATAACATTTGTCTGTCTGTCCGTCCGTCCGTCCGTCCTTTTGACCACAAACTTTTGAATAGTGTTGTACACAAATTTCATTTATTTATTTTTTTTCCCCATGTTGGTTTCTTATTATGATATTAGTCAGGTAAAATAGTTCAAAATGGCATGTAAAAACAAACAAAAATTGTGATTGGCTGCTTTACATGTCAGTCAAATCATCCCTTCTAGTCTAAGTAGGTGGTTCTTGATTAGTATAAGCTGCCATTATATACTTTATGCTCATAGTCAAAGGTGCTTGTAAACTATGAAATCTTTGAAGCACAAGATAAAATCAAAGAAAGGATTTCATGCCTTGCTACATCTACAATGTGTAGTTATTTCAGCTTAGTAAAATGTGAGTGTGTGTGTGTGTGAGAGAGAGAGAGAGAGAGAGAGAGATGAATTTACACACTATGCCATGCCTTTAATTACAGTCATAACTGAGCCTGTAATTTCAGTGTTTCACAAACAAACCCACTGCAAAGACACCTGAGAATTAAATGCTCAGTGGCCTGTAATATTTCACGGTGGGTTTCAGACGTGAGATTGTAGCGTGTCTTTCACCCTCCTCTCCAGTGTTGATATACTTTGATGAAACTCCCATCTCTCGTCTACCCTGCAGCGATAGATTAAATGTCACAGGGCTTCTTGTAGGACAAAATTCTGGTGTTCCTCTCGTCTGCTGAGTGTATCAGCACCCCTTCACCTTCTCAAGAGAGTTTCTGATATATTTCTAATCCTGCTACGAGTGATAGAATAACAATGAAGTTTGCACTAATAGTCACAGTCCAGCGAGGACGTCTTTGTGTCCTTGACTCGTGTCTGATCTGCTCACAGACGGTCACACACAAAGTACAAAGCCCTGACTGGCAGCCAGTGGACGTTTGATCAAACACTCAGATGAGAAGCAAAGTTAAATATAGTTGAATTGCAGTTGAAAGAAAATCAAGGTGTTCAGTGAAACTGAAGTTTAAAAGGATGCAAAACAAAAGACAAATGCTGTCATCATTTCTCAACTTCATGTTGTTCCAAATGTCTGTATGTATTTTATTTTTTCTTCTTCTGTGGAACACAAAAAGGATATTTTAAGAAAAGTCCCAGAATGAAAATCAATGGTAGCCAAAATGGTTTGATTAACAAGATTCTTCAAAATATCTTCTTTTGTGGTCTGCAGAAGAAAGAAAGACGGTTTGGAATGACACGAGGGTGATTAAATTATGACAGAATTTTTCATTTTTAGGCGGACTGTACCTTTAAATGATCTTGTATTACTTCTATATTTATATTAAAAATAATAATATAGAAATGTCTTATTTTATAATTATTATCTTGAAAAACTAGCTCTTTAGGGAAAAAGTTAATGCAAATAATTTCAAAATGTGTAATTGTGAATTTACACAAATCCACCCTCCATCAAAAAAAAAAAAAGAAATAAGCATATTCACAGTAAATAAGACAGTTGGACATTCTGAACTTTGAGTCATTGTTTTAATTATCACCAAAAAACATATTGTGCTGAGTAACAATATATCATTTGGTTGCCAAGAGCAGTGTTTCTGTTTCTAATTACTTATATTACTGACACAGTTAAAAAAAAAGAAAAAGAAAGAGAAGCATGTGTCTCATAACAGTATATTTACTTTAAGTGTTTATGGAAACTTTAATATTAAAACTTTTTAAAGAACTTTTATATTATTAAGGTTCATTTGCAAGTTCATTCAAATGATTTTGATGATTGGAGCATTGAAGTCTCATGTCGTGCATTATTTTCTATTAAACTCATGCATTACTAATGATTATCTATTATTCTAATTTGTTTCAATATATTTTTCCATTTATAATGAAACAGCTGAGGTCTGGATCGTACATTAGAAAGCAGTAGTTAATAATGAATGACCATTACATCACATTAAAATGATTTTTAGACTCAGACTATTTAATAAATCATTAGAAATCAGTGATCCAGTGAGAAACAGGCTCATTTGATCTCAGTCATATGCATGTATGTGACACTTATTAACTGAACACAGCAGCTCTGACATGTAATTAGCAAGATTTGACATTTACTGTAATAACACAAGCGACTCGGTAAGTGTCAATGATGACTGACCTATCTAGTCTAGACAGTTGAGACACAAATAACCATACGAGAATATAATTATTACAGAGAATCCCTGGAGACAGAAGCAAGAATATGAAATAAATCAATGATGTATAAAAATAATAATGATGATAATATGTAGAAGAACCATAAAGATAAAAAATGCTTTCTTCTGTTTTAAAGGAATAGTTCACACAAACATGAAAATGTGCTTAGAATTTACTCACCTTCAGGCCTTTCAACATGTAGATGAGTTTGTTTCTTCATGCAAACAGATTTGGAGAAATTTATCATTGCATTACGTGCTCACCAATGGATACTCTGCAGTGAATGGGTGCCGTCAGAGTCCAAACAGCTCATAAAAACATCACAATAATCCACAAGTGATTCACATGACTCCAGTCCATCAATTAACATCCTGTAAAGTGAAAAGCTTTGTATTTTTAATAAACAAATCCATCAAGTCTTTTTTTTTTTTACTTCAAACCATTGCTGGATAAAACCGATGCTGGCTAAAAAACTAATTCCTCATTCTTCGCCTAGTGAAAAAGTGCACCGTTTACAAGTGAAAACAGTTATAAATAAATACGTTGGCGGATTTTGTTATTATGTTTTATGGATGGTACAGCAGCTTAAAGTATAAAGGTGTTAACATGTGAAGTGAAATTGGCAAACAGGCAAAAATATAGTGTCAACTGAGTTTATATCTTTTCCTTGTCACAAACATGCGCTGTTGTGCACACCTCTGGTCTACATCTGTGAATTATTGGTTAGATTATAGGCTTCACTTGTTGTTTTGCACTATGTTGTGTTATCTGCTCTTATATCAGGGGTCATGTACCAGCATCAGAGGAGAAGCATCAGAAAACACACAGGTCTTGTCTGACATCTTCTCACAGAGACCTGAAATCCACTGAAGGGCGTCATATTTATGTGGAATCCCCACAGGCCTGATGTCTGTAGCATCTGTAAACATCCATGCACCTGTGGTCTGTGACTAAAAGGGGTTTTATTGCTTGACACTCATGAATTATTTAGGAAAGTCTGCTGTAAAGATCTCACCCTTCAGCAAGCGGCTGCCGACTTGAGACGCCTCTCTGAAAATACACCTCTGGTGCTTCTCATTAGGTGGATGTGCCAACTGTGTGACGTGGGGACGTGAAATGGGAAATCCTCCTCAGCACAGTTGCACATGCATTTTTGTATCTGGATAGATCTAATGGCCAGACACTTTCTAATATTTCACATATGACATTAGTATTTCCTGCCTGACACTTTGATACAGTCAAAAATAAAAGAAGCTATACTTTTATGCCTTTACATTCCTGTTAAAAAGAATTCAAAAGTCATACTTTGAGGTTCATATTTGTATTTGCCAAATACAATGTCCACTCTGCTCTTAAATATCATTTAAATATTTTATAGTGGGGAAAAGAGAAGAATTGAAGTTTTTTTGGCTTGTTAGGTTTACATGACTGCATTCACTTTTGTATACCTTAATCAAAAGATATATCACAATTTAACTTCCAATGGTGAGACAGCTTTTTTCTTGCATGAATTACTGCTTGTTCATGTCCAGTCGGGTGAAAGTTAGAAATGACAGAGTCATTACACCTGCACATAATCGGTGCCGCACACATCTGAATAAGCTGGATAAACAAAGCATTCACTGTAAACTTCTGACATGAGATATCTGAAGTTAATTGCTTGTGATAAACGTTTCATCACTGCGAGTGTAGCGATCGGCTGTTGTCAGGTTTATAGTGAACGTGACTGTGCGTATAATGAACTTTCTTCAGAGGCTTTAAACTTGCATAGTGAGGCACAAAAATCTAATATTGATTAAAGTTTCCGCTGGAAGCCTCCCATAAGTCCTGTATGCAGAGACAGGACACACTGTTCTGGTCACAAAGGCCTTTTTTCTCAATCACAGAGCAGTTGCTCATGCAAACAGGATTTTTCTCTTTGCTAAGTCAAGCAGCAAATGTTCAGCTTTGATACATTTTCAATTTTCCACTTCCTATCTTCTATTTAAGGCATGCATAAATCATAAGTGAGCCGTGTTACTTTCCAAAGACGTCAGATATGAAATAGCACACGCACGCGGGGAATTCAGACGCTCTAAAGTACAGTAATGATATCTGCTTTTACATACTGCAGCAGCAGGGCGGCCGCTGGTTACAAGATTTAACAGCTTTTAATGGCTTAACATTTAACTGCTCGTAAATGCATCAAATTTCCCTTCACATGTCGAACTTATGCTGCAGGCTGTAAATATACCATTAAAGGAACAATTCATTCAAAAATGTAAAGTTCCTCACACTAAGTTATTGTATGACTATTGAAAACTTAGAATCCAGTACACAAGACTTTTAGTGTGCTTTGTGGAAATTAAAAGCCCCAGTCATCATCCACTGTTTTTGAATGGAAATTTCCAGCTTGGACATTTAACTAAACATATCCTTTTGGGGTTTCACAGAAGAAAAAAATAAATCATAAAGCGAATAAATGATGACTGAATTCATAATTTTTAGGTGAACTTTAGATACCTCAAGACGTAATAAACAGATCAACAATCCTTATATAATGTAACTGTGCTGTTTAAGTAGGTGACTGTAATTCAGTCTTGGGTCTAGATTGAGTTGACCTGCATTACTAAAGATGACCTGACTAACACAAACACCAGCTCGTGGCCTGTTGAAGCTCAAGATATATGAGAGCAGGAAATGCAGGCAGTGAAATGTGGCCGAACTGCAGTAATGAGAACACAGACGTCCCTCAGAGGACTCTGAGGTCTGAGACGTCTGCCACCAGATGCTGAAATGTGCTGCACAAATGAGACCTTACATATGCATACTGAGTTTTTATATGCCTGTCAGGATATATGAATCAGATCCTAAAGTGGTTTTTGTTGCTCTTTGGGGTCTTTGAATTCCGAGAGCCCATCACTATTTTTGATGACAGGATTTCCCAGGAAAAAAAAGTATCCATAAATTGATTCCCTAGTAGATTTTCTTGGAAGTAGAGTTCACAGTTAAATGCTACATTTTAGAATATGCTATTTTCTTAGCCCTGAACAGTTACGAAATAGTGGGCTACTATTATCATCAACCTGAAGCCATTCATCTTACTCAATCACAGAAGGCCATTGGTAACCATTCTTTGATTCCAAACTCAAGTAATTTAATAGCAAAAGAAATCAAAAGAAGCCAAAATCACTGTGCAGCACCCTAGCATTTCTCAATAGCAATAGGTTAGAAATCAGTAAATACACACTTTTGTTCAGAAACATTTTTTTGAGGGTGTTTCTTTTGGACAGTTTAATTAAATAGTTTCAGAGCACACAGAGAGTCAGAGACAATGATTTACTTTACACCTGCAGAACTGGTTTGTGCTTGATTTGTCTCCTTTCAAACAGCCAGCGACTTTTAGCATTTGAGACAAAAGGAGACAGAATTAACACACATTCACAGAATCATTAAAGCACTCGGTTCAGTGAAATACTGTCACACCTGTTACAGCAGCAGAGACAGAGTAAGGAAATAAATCTTACAGTATGTCATTTTCTGCTAACATTGCAGCAGTCTGTGCAAGCATAGCTGACCGCGGTGCTCAGACTGTTCTGTTAGCATGAGATAATGGAAATAATCCGCAGAAAATAATGTATTTAATTAGAAACACAAAGAGCACATTGTCAGTATGGTGTGGATGAGTCAGTCATTTAATCCTAATTGGTGTTTCATTCTTCAGACGTTATGTAGCCAACAGCTAATATATAAAAATGAGTTGTAGCAAAGAGTTTATGAAATAGAAAGCTTTTCATGCAGTTCTGTCTCCAAGCCAAAGTCTGACTCTACAAAAGCTGCTTTCAAGCCTGTTTTCAGGTTCCTGGTCACAAAATTCCTAATGGAACCATACATTCTCGAAAACAAAGGTTCCAAAAGAGCGTTTCCACAAAAAACCCTTCAGTAAGCAGTTCTTTTGTTGGTGTGAAGAACATCTAAATAAACTCCACCATTAAGAACCTTTAGTCCAATGGATGTTAAAGGCTCTTCTTGGAACCAAAGATGCCAATCAAAAACCTTTATTTTTAAGAGTGCAGTCTGAATGCTCTAAAAGAATGCTCTAAAAATAAAATAAGAACCTTTTGGACTTCTGTTGACCTCTTTATTTAGTAATGATTCTCATGGATAATTTTGCATTCCAGACAATATCACAGGTCATAAGATCATAGATGTTTGTGTATTAAATCTACTGCAAATAATATAATCTTTATTTTGCCATGCATGCAAAGAGATAATGGTCTGTCTATATTTCAATCTGAATTATTTATCTTAAGGAGAATTTTACAGGATTCAAAATCCTGTACCAAAGCCCTGAGGTGAGATACACTGAAAATAATTCAGATAATAATAAAAATAAAGGCCAGGAAAGAATTCATTGATTCTGTGATTCTGCTTTTGACTTTTGCGTCATCCGTTTTGGCTTTAACAAGGTTTGCCGCTCAATCAGCTGTGACGACGTGTCAGCATTATTTTGAGCTCTGCGTGTGCGTCTGCACAGCCTGTGGCATGTGATGGAGTCGGCCTGATGCTGCCAAATCGAGCAGGGCAAATAATTCAAATAGCGAGTGGGTGGAACAAGATAATGAGGACCTCCACCAGGAGGGCGGACGATCCGCTGCATTTTAGGAGACATAAAAACAGAGAGGAGCCGATACAGCTGCAAAACTATCACAATGATTTTCACTTCAAACTGACACGAGATCTGTTGCTTTGCCTGTTTGCTGAACAACAACTTACCAGCCGCTTATTATTGCATTTCACGTCTGAAGTGCTTCTATTGTAAAATATAGCTAGATCTAATTTAGATTGCAGAAAAGACTTGTGTGGAATTATTAAGTGGATATTTCCATAAGCTGACAAACTGTACAAAGAATATATGGTAATCGATGGGAGCACGTGACCTTGAACTGGCTAATAAATGGTTTCTTTGAGTATAGCAAGCTAGGCCTCTCAGCACAACACAGCAGCCAAAAATCATTTGTCTTCTTGAGCACATGAGTCTCAGTCACTCGCAGTAATAAATGGATCAATTGTTCATCATCAAACTAATTTGTTATTCTTTTCCACCCTTCATTTTGTCAGCCAGATGTTTGATTTGTCCCACATGCGATGAGATTTCAGGGACTGTTAGCCATGCCGGATTGTCAACGTATAAAACCAGCAGCGTCTCGTTTCCAATTAGACTAATAACGTGTCCGAAAACAGCAGTCAATGAGAATCTCACCTCATCTCCACATTCGTTCAGTCATCATTAACACGCCATTATATTCACTGACCACAAACAGAGGCACGTATCGACGTCCCCCTCCGTCTTATTAATATTGTTTTTGCTTCCCGTCTTCAGAGACGCATCAGTAATGTTTCATTACCTTTTCAATGAATTGTGAGGCTGCTGTTGTTTCATCTGATTGGATCGGTACTGTTTTGAAAGCGCAAAATGCGATAATGAGTCACGTGTCACGTTTAAAGGGCATTCATGAAAAATATTCTCCTTCTTATTTGTGGAAATGATGGAACTGAAGGTTCAAAACAACTTAAGTTTACATCACTAGTCTGAATAAGGCAGAATTGAATGAACAATTAATAAGGCTATAGCTAGCAAAGGTTTAATACCTGTATGTCGAATCTCACTGAGGGATTCAGACCGAGTTCCTGACTTGAATGTTGAGTTGTTTCACTCTGATTGGAAGCTCATCTTATCACCCGCCACACGAGTCCAGCACCTGAGAGGCATGTCAATAGAGAACCACAACCATCTAGTTCCTGTTCAGTTCAACAAACAAATAAATGTATAGTCAAGCCTGGGGTTGATGGGTAATTTCAGCAATCGGCTTTGCAGAAGCAAATGACCAGTGTGTTTTCAGTGGCTGGTTCATAATTCACATTATTGTTAGACAGAACAGGTAATTAAAATGTATAAAGCCAGATTATGTTCAGTGTTTCATGTCTATGTCTATGTCTCACGCTAAAGGCGTGTGGTGAGAAATGGAGGTCGGATAGTTTGACAGATAGTTTGACGTTCTGGACTTTGTGTTCTTGTAAGTTTCTATGATAAGAATAGCATCTGCTATGAACACGACAGTTAATGTAAACAAACAGTGTGAAGGATGTTTTGTCAGCTCACGAAGGAGAAATGGGAAGTTAGTTGCTTTATAATTAAAACCAACATGATACGAGTGGCAGGCTGACAGTTGTAGCAGTAAAATCATTTGAAGCTTTTCAGTCTTTTGCAAAGTACATTTACTGTACTTGATTACTGTACTTAACCCTCTGGGGTCCGAGGTCATTTTGGGGCCCTTGAGATGTTTTGAAATGCCCTGATATTTGTGCTTATTTCAGCTACTTAAAAGATACTATTGACCAACATGTAATTTTTTTTTGTATTCAGCACAAACTGTGCTACAATAATATGTGACCAAGATGGATGTACATGTTTGCATTTTTTAGAAAAAAAAATTATGCGTGGTTAGTAAGTTTTGGGAAAAAATGTAGCTGAAATAAGGCCATAAAACCCACACTAAATAGTTGTGAATAAGACTTTTGAGTAATCAGTCTTGTAGGCTAGAATATTTACTTCAAAATGATGTGAAAATCATTCTGCTTACTCATTCACAGAAAACAATATATTGATTTAAAATTTTCAAGACATGTTTTGTGATCGAGGGTCTATATGCGAGGGAGTGGCAATGGCCATGAATATTAAGTGAGTCTTCTAACTTTATTCCAAAGATGCTACAAGCTAGTCAGTGTATTCAGTAGGCTTAATGTATTTTAAGTTGCTTCAGAGGCATAAGGTATAGCAAGTATTACTTCTGTACTTTTACTTAAGTAAATATCTGTCTTTACAACTTTCACTTGTAATGGCATCTGTACTTTCATCATTTATTACATCTCTCTGGGCTTTCTGAATATTACAGGTGTGTGTTTTCAAGTCCAGCTCTTCTTTCTGATTGCTGCGCAGTCGACTGCCAGACGTCCACCAGCCAGTGTTCCCTGCCAAAACAAATTGACTAGATATCCTGCCATTTGTATGCATTTGATTTGCACCAGACCGTAGCGGGATCTGATCTGGCACTGTTTTTCATTTGGAACAAAATAATATATTAAAACATATTCCATTAAAATCACAAACTTTTCAGCCTTTCCATTTATCACAAACAGAAACGTATCCATTAAAATACAGCAGCCATCTGTTTGGTTTTGAGTTTTAGTGAACTAAACTATTCCACCAAAATCTTCTATAAAAGTTTGGCTGAGCAATAGTTATTTTAAGGCAGAATAGACAGGGTGATGGCAACATAAATGACAAATCATTGTAAGCAAGTCATATAAGAAGGCTGGCATGCCATTTTAAATCGTGCAGGTGTGGATAAACACAGTCTGTTCTCAGCCAGAGAACCTCTTAGTCCTATTTAAAACCTGATGTAACAGTTAACACATCTTGAAAGTGTGTTGTTGATTTAAAAAAAATTCATTAAGTCTGTCAACTGTCACAGTGTTTACTTGGATCTGGCTAACATTTGAGGCTTTATATAAATCAGAGTAACAGAGCTACATAAATATTCAAATGAAATGTTTTTAATTATAGCCTATATTATACATAGTATGTTATTAAAGATATTAAATATTTTAATTTCTTTAATTTTTTTAATTGACTTTTATGCATCAACAGATCAGTAAAGCGTTCACCTGAGGACTGCCTGAAACTCTACAGTATTTATTTCTGCAGGCCACATGCATATTTTTCCACCTTTTGATTTTTCTTCAAGTTCAATAGCTTATAGTACCCTCTTTTTTTGTTCCCTGCAGACATTCGTTGGAATAAAACAACTCGTCCAATTTATGTGTAGAAACAAGAATATTTCACAATGACTCATAACAAGTGATGCCTCAGATGCCTCGGGCTTTAATGTAGTTTTACGTTCCTTGACTTCCTTGAATAAAGAAAAAAATCTACCGCTTCCAAACTTAGTAACTCAAGCTGTCACACTGAATTCTGTCCCAAAAACTTCTTTCTGACTTATGTTTTGGATTTTCTTGTTAGACAGATATGTTGATGTGCATTACTTGTTAAAATACATGTAAATGAGCTTCGGAGCGGAGGTGGTCCGAAATGTCCAAACTTCTTTAACGCCCACATCTGCTCAGAGCCACAGAGAGGAGCAAATGGCTCCTCTGTTTTTATGTTCTGCGCTACATTAAGAATATTTGCACAACAGCGTCTTCTGCACTGAGAAAGAAAAAGAGCATAAATCACTTTAGGAAGAAGCAGATGGCATGAAAATAATTCTGCTGTAGGCTATCTGTTCACACAGAAACAATGCCATTAAAGATGTCTACTGAAATAAGAATTGGTCCAATAAATATCTGTTTGTAAAAATCAGACATTGGGGCTTTGGGTGGAAAATGGCAAAATTTTTCATAGATTAATTAGTCATTTTATTCAGTTAATGATTATGATGATGATAAGGATGATAGAACTTTGTCAGACGAAGTCTGAATTTTTTTCTTGCATAGCAGTACGTTTATTGACTACATTACCATATCACCAGATCTTTTCAATCTCATATAACAAAATACAAAATTTCACAACAGACACTAAAAATTATTGCCTTGTCCAATTCTAGGAAAGTTTGATGCACAAAAGAGTGTTTAGTCTCACTCAATTAAATCTTGGGACCTTGCCTCACCAATTAGATGGCAAAAGTACAAATTCATTATGCAGCACATGATTCGGGTTCAGAAACAAAATTATTTGCCTGCCTTTATATATAATCCATATACCTTTTCACGAGGCTGTCCTACTGCCTAATATTTTTATATAAAATTATGTAAATTAATATAAATTAAAATAATGTGATTTAAATGAAATGTGTAATATAATGAATTGTCAATTAAATAATCTTTAAATGCTTTAAAAGTTAATACTTTTAATAACAATTACAAATATTATTGTCAAAACAAACTGAACGTAAATGTGTACAATCAAGAAATGCATAATATAAAATATATAACATAATTCATGTAATTTAGATTGCATATCTAAATGTCATATAAATGATTTAGAGTTAATGCGTTTAATGTTTAGTCATTTTTTGTGTGCATATATTGATAGATTTGCTTGGACTTGGTGCTTAATGGAGTAGCAGTGTGTGGAAAGGAAAATTTTCTTGCGAGCCAAGAAGTCAAGGTCTGTGAGAAAGAGCAATACTGCCCCCTGCAGAAATATTTTGGTCATACAAAGAAAGGTTAGCGCACATCACTGGTCTTTTTTCGTTCAGTAACATTCTGCTCCTTGGCCCAATGCAAAACTTTAGTCATCCTTCCACTTGTTTTATTTCTTTATGGCTTTAAAAAGAAATACATCATTTCACAGCCCCTTTGAAACTGTAAGAGCGGTTTACACAGTCAGAAAATGCCCTGAAGGGATGTTCTGGAATTTTTGTCACGGTGCTTGATGTTGAGCTTTATTGGATCAGAATATATTCTGCAGCTACACTGCAAGGACTGATGGCCTGCTGTCGCTTTTTCCTTTTCTCTAATGCTGTTCGAATTTTTTAGGTTGCACAGTTCTATTTAATATATACTTTTGGGGTTCTCTGGAACAATAGTTACTGGTAAATCACAGATCAAATCATTTTGTATGATATACTGTTTATTAACGAGAGCGGTACCACTGTTATTTTTTTGTTTTGCTCCAGCAAGGGAAGCGCCACGATACAGCTGGCAGTAAATGACAGAGGACAGGCTTATCAGCACTTAGAAAGACTCCAGCAGTGCTTGTGTCCGTCCAGCTGTGCGGATACTGGACTCATTCAATCGGCCAGTGACTGCTCAGATTTTTCTGCCAGCCAGAATCACTATATAGTCCACTCTGCTTGTTGTTTGGTTGCCCATCATCACAGCCTGTTACCCGTCTCCCGATAGTCAATTGATCATACATTAAAGTGGATGTGATAAGCCACAAAGCTTATATTTTGATGTCTGTCAATCATTAGTTAAAAACGTATATATATATAAAAATTAAATAACTATTGCTCAGCCAAACTTTTATAAATAGAAGATTTTGGTGGAATAGTTTAGTTCACTAAAACTCAAAACCAAACAGATGGCCACTGTATTTTAATGGATGTGTTTCTGTGTGATAAATGGAAAGGCATAAAAGTTTGTGATTTTAATGGAATATGTTTATTATTTTGTTCCAAATGTAAAACAGAGCCAGATCAGATCCCGCTACGGTCTGGTGTGGATCAAATGCATACAAATGGCAGGATATCAGGTCAATCCTCAGAAAGGACGAGTTTGCAAATTGTCATGATCAGACCAAATTACTTGAATAAAAGTGTTCATAAAATCTTATTCTTTTAAAAACATTGCCTTTCCTGTCGGATAACCTGAGCTAAAAATAGTAGCAGATATAGTACCAAAGATGCTAGGTGTAACTTTTGTAAGAAATAAAATAAAATCCTCTGCTGTAAATGGGTAACATTTTTAGTTTTAAACAGATAAGCTACTAACATTTGTGTTTTCTATTTATGACGACAGGTGGTCTAATAAATTTGTTAAGCTTATTTATTTAAGCTGCATTTATTGACTGTAATTGGGCATCTGAATAAAAACAAAATACAAAGTGTTTTACTGATTTTTCAGCCTTTCTTGTAAAACAGTAAATTTGAAAAATCAGGGTTAACAACAATAATTATATTGTAGCATTATAAACATTACATTACTGCACTGTAAAAAAAAAGAAAAGAAAGAAAGAAAGTTGAGCCAACTTAAAATTAAAGCAACCAGCTTCAGTAGATTTTTGAGTTTGCTCAACTTGTTTTTGTGGGAGATTCTCAAATTTTTGTTGTACAAACTTAAAACGACAAGTTGAGAAAACTCAAAAATCTGCTGAAGCTGCTTGCCTTAAAATTTTAAGTTGGCTCAACTTTTTTTTTTTTTACAGTGTGTGATTAAAAAGCTTATAGAATATACTGGTGGATTAACCATTACAGAAACAAAACAAGACAAAAAAAAGATTTTGGTAATCAAAGTTTAGTGCAGCTGTGGCACAAACCTTTCATTTGTGCTGTAATAAATTTGTTAAGCACTGTTGTCAAATCTTGTCTTGATGATGATGATTTTGCATTCATTAAACTTACAGAAAAACAGAGAACAAAATATGAGAAGTCCTCCACCTATTTAGATGATTTGTTGTCCTTTAATTTTATATTTGAACAAGTCAATGCAGACACTTCTTACTATTTTAAAATGTAGCAAATTGGAGTGTTATGTATTTTATATGAATGTGTAATTTTGTGTTTGTTGGAAGATTAATCTCACTTCGGAGCAACGACCATTGCTGCAGCTTGTTTAGGTTGCACAGAATCTAGACATTTTTGTCACA
The DNA here is from genome assembly GCF_012432095.1 of Onychostoma macrolepis. Lineage (NCBI taxonomy): Eukaryota > Metazoa > Chordata > Actinopteri > Cypriniformes > Cyprinidae > Onychostoma > Onychostoma macrolepis. The sequence goes on along the minus strand of NC_081158.1, from coordinate 19,560,121 downwards.
ATGTTGCATACTTTTTTAAAAAATTTATATACTGTGCGTTATGCAGTTCATGTGCACGCATTAAACATATGCCAAAACAACAACAAGAAAAAGCAATGCCATGAGATCCAGCTTCTGTTCTTGTTTTGCAGTGTAAAGATGACTTTTGGTCATATTGATATATTTTTATTGGTAACTGTTTTTTTTCTTTTTTTTTTTTTTTTTTTCTTTTGGAAGTAATTGGTTAAATTTCAGTTGTTGATATAAAACAAAATACTTTTAATGCAAAATGGCATTATAACTGTAAAAAATGTACTTGTAATTCAATACAAGGGGTTCATTTCATTTAACTTCATTTCTGACCCTGCTTTGGAGTTACAATGATTACTCTGAGGGTAATATTCTCATGCTATATGCGATCATTTTTTCTTTTATCAAAGTTGCGCCGCTTGTTTCAAAGCGATTCGGGCACAAGTTACGCAGTATTGTTAGGTGTAGCTAATACACCACAAAAGCATGAGTACAGCACTTCCTTTGGATTTGTAAAGATACTCATTTGTAAATCTGTTTTTCAGGCAGTTTTCCACTGAAATTAAAGCGGACGTCCCAACCATTGAGACAGCTCAACCATCAAGCTTTTAAGTCCAGGTACAAGTCAATGCAGACACTTCTTACTCTTCTTTTAAAATGTAGCAAATTGGAGTGCTATTATGTGTGGGTCTTTTATATGAATGTGTTGTTTTGTGTTTGTTTTGTGTTTTGAAGATTTGTCAATGCAGATTGTTTCACCACTGTTTTCTCAGTATGTATGGCTTTATTTCAGGGATGTCCATATTTGTCCCTGGAGAGTGACTGTCTTGTAGAGCTTACCTCCAGCCCCAATTAAACGCACCTGAACCAGCTAATCAAGGTCTTGCTAGGCATGCTAGAAACTGCTAGGCAGGTGTGTTGAGGCAATTTGGAGCTCAGCTATGCAGAACAGTGGCCCTCCAGGACCGAGTTTGGACACCCTTGCTCTATGGATAATTGATTGTGTAAAGGAGGGGTGTCTGCCCGTTCCTGCTCCTGGAGGTTTGTAGGACCAATATAGTGGGAAAGCTAATGTCTTCTGTTATGTTAAGCAGCATAGCAAAGTAAAACAAACCTTAATGTTTTAATTGGTAAAATAAGTTTCACATAAAAACACCGGTGTTGTCCGCAGTGTTGTATTTGGTGGAGTGGGAGTGCGGTTAAATGCTGAGTTGTTTTTTTTTGGTTAGGCAGAATTTGTCCAGTCGTTAAGTGTGTTGTGTAGGGGAGTGACTCAGTCATTAGGTTTGTGCTCCTTTCTGATTGTCAAAGACTAAAATCTGTTCAAGTTGATGGAAACAGTCGTTAAGTGTGTTGAGGTCAGTCTTGCGGTGCGTTTCCACTACAGCGTCAAATCTGCGCTCAGTGCTGCTGGCAACGCTACAATGCCACTGCTTTGGGGCGTGTCAAATTTAGGGCAGTGCATGCCTCTAAAAACAATGTTTACACCCTGTTTGCGTTTCATCATCTTTTCACTGCGATTGGTTTTTGCCTGCCGTTTTTCGCTCTGAGTCGAGGAATGCCCAAACTCTTTGATGCTCTTGGCCGCTCTCAATGCTTTCTCTACGCTGCTTTAAATACCATAATGCATTGCGCAAGCTCAGCTTCCATAGGAATTAATTGAAAATGCTCGCTCCACTACACTCGCTACGTGCCAGTGGAAATGCACCGTTACAATGTTTCAGCTAGTCTTGTAGTGTGTCCCCAGCTTAAATTGCCGGACCCTAAATGCCTACCTATATTAATTTTCTTTTTTTATAAAGAGGGTCATGAGTAAATGAGTGTAATGTCCATATAGGCTATATATTACATGCTCTATAATAATAATAATAATAATAATAATAATTATTATTATTATTATTATATTGAAAGAGGTTGTCCAACTAGGAGTAATTTCTTCTTAAGTATATGATAGCATTGAGTGTGCTAAAGTAAATGAATTAATGATGTAATTGCAGTGATATAGGCCTAAGTTTTAATGATTTGTTACACAATTGCTAATGTAATTTTTCCACTTTGTAGGAGCTCTCCAGCGGTAAAAGAGAAGCAGTGTACAAAAGGAGCCCCGCATGGTACATTAGCGCATGTATGTGTCCATTTGTCTTGAATTGTTGATCTGCTGAACATGGCAGTTGAGTTGCGTTAGAAAGTAAAGTGTGGGTAATGTTTGGTTAAATGCAGTGTGCTGTGGCTGCTGCAATTATAAAAGCTGTGCAGCATAAAATATTTTTGAAAGCCTACCTACATGAATGTACTATATTTGTAGGCCTAACTGTAGTTTTAAATGTTTGTAATCTATTTTTTGTAAATATGTGAATATCCTGTTGGGAGCGGTGCAGTTTTTGATTTTATATAACTGTTGTATTAATGTAGTATTGCTCTCCAAATTTTCAGCTAAGGCATACCTGATATTGGGAAAAGAACAATATTTTTGCTTGTTTGGTGGTTTATAATATAAAAGATAAAATAGCATATAAAGACTGCTAATTGATTGTGGTATCTGTTTAAGATGCATAACAATAATATATATTTTTAAAATGTATTAATTCAATGTAGTTTTTTTGGGGGGGTTCATTTTATGATGACTGTTTATAAGAGTGTAAATTATGGAAAAGCACTGATTTGATGCAGAAATCAATACTAGAGTGTTGTGTATATTCCTCTGTTGTCTGGTAATAATAATTATAGGGTGGCTTTCAGAAGTTTTTACTTTGTAGACATTTTTGTGCAAATCAGCGGATGCTGAAAGGCTGTCATCCTGAAAACAGAAAATGCTTAAGCGTTTTTCCAAACCGCATGACTGCAGTGGCTCTAATAATAGCGTAACGAAATTGAAGAGATTAGTGTGTAATATTTATGTGGTGATATTGGATTTGTATAGAAAACAGAAGGCCACACAACGGCATGTTTTAAAGAACGCATACAGCATGTGACTTATGAAAAAGGAGACAGCAGATCCTGCGTTTGACATGTTTATTGAAGGCACTGTCAGTCTTTAATGTGAGACCGTGTGAGGTAGAAAGAGCACTGGGTTTCATTTGGCTTTTTTGTCACATGTTACACAGCTGCAATGAGACTGTCAATGTAGAAATGAGGTTAAGGTAATGAGCTTGACACAGTATCTGCAAATCTTTAAACGCTAACTCCAAACTGCTACAGTCAAGACTAGAAATGTTGTCCGCCAAGGACATTTTGTATATTTGTTCATACACAGGCTTCAACTTGTGTACTCTTCATTCATCAGTATAATAGTATCTTCTACTATTGAAAAGCATATTTCAAAAGAGACGGCATTAAGTTAAACAAGGCTAGTTTGAAAAAGTAAAGCAGTTGATGTTTTTGGTCAAGGATTTGTAACTTGGCACTAAAAAGTGAAATAATGACTACAGTGGGTTGCGGATATTGTTGACATGCTCCATGGGTGTTGACAGTTTTGATAATTGTAGATATGTTGTCACGATTTTGTACAAAAGGTAGGAAAATGTGCAATAAAAGCAAAAATAAGTTTGTCCTTAATGTTTAAGAGTCTTTGCTCCCTCAGGACAGCATCAGCAGTCTTTGGAGGAGGAATAAGGTAAGCGTAGTGAACACACTGGGCAGCAGGGTGGCACTGTCGCTCTCCTGGATTCCCAGATTCAAGGTGGTGCAGGACTGGGGTAGTTGCGTTGCTGTTGAGCTGTAGTCACTGTTTTGCAGGAGGAAGTTGTGTGTGAGTGCAGAGAATGTGTCTGGACCATATGGCACTTGAACTGTCTGGGTGAGAGTCTTGTGTCCGGGTATGTGACCTGGAGAGAGGAAGCAACATTGATGTAACTGAAGCCGTTATTCAATGTCTGTATAAAAAAAAAAAAAAAGTTTAAGTTGTGTATATAGGCACAATTCATCTATATTGCGTGAGTGATTTTTGTAAAAAGCAGACCAGTTACAGTTGTCTAAGATTGGCTGCAGCCCGTGTCCCCATGTGTTTTGTTTGTATGTATTAGGCAATGTTTATGATGTAGAGTGAATTTGTTGATATGATGTGCTGTACAGTGGTTCCTGTGTGTGACAGTTTTTGACTGCAAAAGTGTGTATTGTTTGTAGAATGTTTTAATTTGGAGTGCAGTTTAATTACAAGCATGCTCAGTTAGGTGTTTCTGGTGAGGCGTGTAAATTTTATGAAAATATGTAATTGAAGCAAAAAATGTAAGTTTGCATTCAATTACATATTTTCATACAAATTTACATAACTCAAACACCTATGCTCTTCACTCCAAACTGTAACAATATACAGCTAACAAACACTGCAAAATGTACATTTTGAAATAGTACAGTAAAAAAAAAAAATTATTCAACTAAACTTCTTGTGATCGTCCATTAGCTTTCACCACGTCAGGCCTTTGTTCAAAAAGTGTAGAGATGTCAATCAGAAGGAAAAACAAAGGTGCCTTCTGCCGTCACGTATGAAGTAAACTACCATTATGTTATAAGGCACTGCTTAATTCTCAACAACTACTAACTCTAAAACAATCTCTCTCTCTATGTGTGTGTGTGTGTGTGTGTGTGTATATATAAATAAATAAATTGGGAGACACATTCAAAATTTCAGTTAATGATTATGGGCTTAAAGTGCACCCTCTGAGCTTTCATTTTAGCATACTCTAAATCACAATTGGAGGAAAGGTTCAGGAATTACAGTTCTTTCATATTTATGTAATTGTTGCCGTCAACCCACATCATGCTGTCAAAGGAGCTCTATGCAGGTGAAAGACATCTGTTAGGCTTCAAAAACAAAAAATCCATCACACTTAACTTTAGGGAAATTTAGGGAATTTTAAGTTTTTTTTTATCTAGATCTAAACCTTGTTTCAATTTGCTTGGAATAAAATATGGTTTATGGTCAATATTATTAGCCTCCTTAAGAAATGATCTGTTTCATTAGTTACAGAACAAACCACTGTTGTCCAATGGCTTGCCTAACTAACCTAACTTGCCTAATTAACCATCTAAGCCTTTAAATTGCACTGGAAGCTGAAGATTAGCATCTTGCAAAACTACTACTAAAATATGTACTTTCGTAATGGCAAAGACCAAAAAAAAAAAGAAAAGTTTATACTTGAGAAAAACATTGATAAATGTGTATATGCTTCTCCAGCTTTGTCAGCATTAACAAAAGCATTTAAGTGTCAAGAACCACCGTGAGAAGTACTATCAAGACGTTTGAACGGATCCACAGAGTGGACAACAGAGGTTTCTAAAGTTTTCTAAATCTTTTGCTTCCTGCCACTGTCACTAGTTTTCTTTCCAAAGACCCAAGAACAACTGCCAAGACATATTGTGTTTACAAAGGCTGTGCTGAAAAATAAAAACAACACTCTGGAATTATTTGAATAATAATGAAATCTCTCATAGGGGCAAATAATGTATATAGATAGATAGATAGATATATATATATATATATATATATATAGATATAGATATAGATATAGATATAGATAGATAGATATATAGATATAGTCATGGCCAAAAATATCAGCACCCTAGCAATTCTGTCAGAAAATGCAACATTCATCTCAGAAAATTGTTACAATTGCAAATGTTTTGGTATTCACGTGCTTAGTGTTTTTGTTTGCACTGCAACAACAAAAAAAACAGAAGAAAAGTCAAACTTGATACAATTGCCAAGGTGCCAATTTTGTCCAGTCCATTTTTGAGTTCTGTGTGAAATTGTAAGAAATAATTGCTTTTCAAGCATGTGATGTTCCTGTAATTTCTATTTAAACACACTTGTGGCAAGTAACCGGTGTGGGCAATGTAGTGATCACACTTGCAACCAGTTAAAATGGAGAAAAGTTGATTCCCTGTGTGTTGTGTCACACTGAGCACGGAGAAAAGAAAGATGTGTAAAGAGTTATCTGGATTTGAGAGAAAAAGTCCATCTCCAGAGATCTCAATGTTCCTGTGTCCACTGTGCGCAATATCATCAAGAGGTTTACAGCCCATGGCACTGTAGCCATCCTCCCTGGACGTGAACGAAGTGCAAAATTGGTGACAACTCCTCCGTTGTAATTTTTCATTAATCACCAAATGCTGGATAAAGAACACCGATTAACTTCCAAACAAATTCAAGCTGATCTGCAGACACAGGGTACAATAGTGTCAGCTCGCACTATCCGTCACCATCTGAATGAAAAGGGACGCTATGGTAGGAGACCCAGGAGGACACCACTGCTGACACAAAAGGCATAAAGCAAGACTGGCGTTTGCCAAAAACGTATGTGACAAAACCACAATCCTTCTGGGAGAACGTACTATGGACAGATGAGACAAAAGTAGAGCTATTTGGTAAAGGACATCATGGCACTGTTTACAGAAAAAGAAATGAGGCCTTCAAAGAAAAGAACACAGTCCCTACAGTCAAACATGGTGGAGGTTCAAAGATGTTTTGGGGTTGCTTTGCTGCTTCCGGCACTGGATGCCTTGACTGTGTGAACGGTATCATGAAATCTGATGATTACCAAAGAATTTTGGGGCACAACGTAGTGTCAGAAAGCTGTGTTTCCACCAGAGGTCATGGGTCTTCCAGCAAGACAATGACCCGAAACACTTCAAAAAGCACTCAGAAATAGTTACAACCAAAGCACTGGAGAGTTCTGAAATAACCAGCAATGAGTCCAGATCTGAATCCCATAGAACACCTGTGGAGAGATCTCAACACAGCAGTTGGGAGAAGGCATCCTTCAAATCTGAATGACGTGGAGCAGTTTGTAAAAGAACAGTTGGTCCAAAATTCCAGTAGAGGGGTGTAAGAAAGTCATTCATAGTTACAGGAAGTGATTGATTTCATTTATTTTCTCCAAAGGGGGTGCTACCAAATATTAAGTTAAGGGTGCCAATAATTTTGTCCAGTGCATTTTTTTGGGTTCTGTGTGGAATTGTATCAGATTTGACTTTTCTACTGTGCCTATATTTTGGCCATGACTAATATTTTACTTTTTATATGATGTAATTTAAATGAATATAAATATATAAACGTAAATATTTTCAAAATATACAATGTATGCGTGTCTTTATATATACAGTACATAATATACACAGACACATATATACACAGTGCACATATACACATACAGTATCTCACAGAAGTGAGTACACCCCTCACATTTTTGTAAATATTTCATTATATCTTTTCATGTGACAACACTTATACAAGCTGTACACTCACTACTTTACATCGTAGCAAAGTGTAATTTCTTCAGTGTAAATTTGCTGTCCCCTCAAAATAACTCAACACAGCCATTAATGTCTAAACCGCTGGCCACAAAAGTGAGTACACCCCTAAGTGAAAATGTCCAAATTGGGCCCAAAGTGTCAATATTTTGTGTGGCCACCATTATTTCTTGTGCATCATCGTTAGAAGAGGCTTCCTTCTGGGACGACCATGCAGACCAATTTGATGCAGTGTGCGGCATATGGTCTGAGCTCTGACAGGCTGACCCCCCACCCCTTCAACCTCTGCAGCAATACTGGCAGCACTCATACGTCTATTTCCCAAACACAACCTCTGGATATGACGCTGAGCACGGGCACTCAACTTATTTGGTCGACCATGGTGAGGCCTGTTCTGAGTGGAACCTTTCCTGTTAAACCGCTGTATAGTCTTGGCCACCGTGCTGCAGCTCAGTTTCAGGGTCTTGGCAATCTTCTTATAGCCTACGCCATCTTTATGTAGAGCAACAATAATTTTTTTCAGATCCTCAGAGAGTTCTTTGCCATGAGGTGCCATGTTGAACTTCCAGTGTCCAGTATGAAGAGATTGAGAGCGATAACACCAAATTTAACACACCTGCGACCTAGTAACACTAACGAGTCACATGACACCGGGGAGAGAAAATGGCTAATTGGGCCCACTAACTCACTTTTGTGGCCAGCGGTTTAAACATTAATGGCTGTGTGTTGAGTTATTTTGAGGGGAAAACAAATGTAGACTGAAGTAGTGAGTGTACAGCTTGTGTAACAGTGTTGTCACATGAAGAGATCTAATAAAATAAAAAATTACAAAAATGTGAGGGGTGTACTCACTTCAGTGAGATACTGTATATACGCATACATATTTATATATTTTAGACCTACAAAAATCCACTACTTTTTCCAAAATGTGCACTTTTATGGATCCTTGTTTTTTTTCCCTTCCCAAAACCACAGCTAAGGCTCATATTTAAGGTATTGGTGACTTTTAACACTTAACACAATTGAGTTAATTACCTATATACTTTGATTACATTACTCAAACTAACATCAATAATAAACTAATGTGAAAGAATGCAGTGCATCCTTGTGCGGGTGAAATAACTGATGCTGCAAAGACGCTACACTGAAAGAAATCCTGAAATTAATACAATCTGCTTAAACATACATTTCTCCCCAATGAACCATATTTCCTGGACTGAGGAATGTGAAAACAGCCCACTTACACAAGGTGCTCAGAGAAGACGGCCAACACTTATGGTTCAACTATGCCAAGTACTAATTGCTCTTTTCCTAAATATACAGTCGTTTTGTGATACTGTTGTTGAACAAGACAGAGTAAATCACACTGTTGAAACTGATGACTCCTTAACACTTTGAGCAGTTATGAAATTCCCTACAAGGCAGCCTGATCTTACTTTGATGGTGTAGTTTCCGGGCAGCAGCAGTCTGTAGTATTCCCCATTACGATCCGTCCTGAAGGGACAAAGGTTTCTTCTCCCCTCTACCTCCACTAAGGCGTTTTGGACAGGCTTCCCGTATGAGTCCATCACTACTCCTTTCACCCCTGTGCAAAAATATATTTTTTATATATATATATATATATATATATATATATATATATATATATATACACATATATATACATACACACACACACATACAGTGGGGCAAAAAGTATTTAGTCAGCCACCAATTGTGCAAGTTCTCCCACTTAAAAAGATGAGAGAGGCCTGTAATTTTCATCATAGGTATACCTCAACTATGAGAGACAAAATGAGAAAAAAATCCAGAAAATCACATTGTAGGATTTTAAAGAATTAATTGGTAAATTCCTCGGTAAAATAAGTATTTGGTCACCTACAAACAAGCAAGATTTCTGGCTCTCACAGACCTGTAACAACTTCTTTAAGAGGCTCCTCTGTCCTCCACTCGTTACCTGTATTAATGGCATCTGTTTGAACTCGTTATCAGTATAAAAGACACCTGTCCACAACCTCAAACAGTCCAACTCCAAACTCCACCATGGCCAAGACCAAAGAGCTGTCAAAGAACACCAGAAACAAAATTGTAGACCTGCACCAGGTTGGGAAGACTGAATCTGCAATAGGTAAGCAGCTTGGTGTGAAGAAATCAACTGTGGGAGCAATTATTAGAAAATGGAAGACATACAAGACCACTGATAATCTCCTCGATCTGGGGCTCCACGCAAGATCTCACCCGTGGGGTCAAAATGATCACAAGAACTGTGAGCAAAATCCCAGAACCACACGGGGACCTAGTGAATGACCTGCAGAGAGCTGGGACCAAAGTAACAAAGGCCTCAAATCCTGCAGTGCCAGACGTGTCCCCCTGCTTAAGCCAGTACTTGTCCGGCCCGTCTGAAGTTTGCTAGAGAGCATTTGGATGATCCAGAAGAGGATTGAGAGAATGTCATATGGTCAGATGAAACCAAAATAGAACTTTTTGGTAAAAACTCAACTTGTCGTGTTTGGAGGAGAAAGAATGCTGGGTTGCATCCAAAGAACACCATACCTACTGTGAAGCATGGGGGTGGAAACATCATGCTTTGGGGCTGTTTTTCTGCAAAGGGACCAGGAGGACTGATCCGTGTAAACGAAAGAATGAATGGGGCCATGTATCGTGAGATTTTGAGTGAAAACCTCCTTCCATCAGCAAGGGCATTGAAGATGAAACGTGGCTGGGTCTTTCAGCATGACAATGATCCCAAACACACCGCCCGGGCAAGGAGTGACTTTGTAAGAAGCATTTCAAGGTCCTGGAGTGGCCTAGCCAGTCTCCAGATCTCAACCCCATCGAAAATCTTTGGAGGGAGTTGAAAGTATTTTGGCCCTAACCTTATGGGTCAAAATACCAGCAACAGTGTGTGAAAACCTTGTGAAGACTTACAGAAAACGTTTGACCTCTGTCATTGCCAACAAAGGGTATATAAAGTATTGAGATTAAATTTTGTTATTGACCAAATACTTATTTTCCACCATAATTTGCAAATAAATGCTTTAAAAATCCTACAATGTGATTTTCTGGATTTTTTTTTTTTTCCTCATTTTGTCTCTCATAGTTGAGGTATACCTATGATGAAAATTACAGGCCTCTCTCATCTTTTTAAGTGGGAGAACTTGCACAATTGGTGGATGACTAAATACTTTTCTGCCCCACTCTGTGTGTGTGTCTGTGTGTGTGTGTGTGTGTGTATGTGTGTGTGTATATGTATGTATATATATATATATATATATATATATATATATATATACATATACACACACACATATACAGGGCTGGGAAGGTTACTTTTAAGATGTATTTCACTACAGATTACAAAATACATGCTTTAAAAAGTAATCAGTAATGTATTTCGTTAGATTAGTTACTAAACCAGAGTAATCTAAATACTTTATAATACTTTGAAATACTTAAGCTATATAACACAAAGGAATAATGTCTTGTTTAAAAAATGCAAATAGAAAACCCAAAAACAAGATTTTCCACAGCATTTCTATGAACAACAACAAAAAAAATGTTATGTCATTTAAATCTACCAATCAATATAAATTCAATTTGAATATAATGAATGGGATTCCGTGCTTTTTCATGCTGCATTCCAAGCTTTAAAACGAATCCAAACACACGAAACATATCATAAAATTAGCCAAAACAACTGGCACAGCTCTCCAAGTTATACAATATATTTGTTTAATGAATGGAACAAACTTTAAGTGATTACTTAGCAATCGCTTTTCCATAGAGAGGATTATGGAGTCAAAATTGACAGGGCTCGTTTCCCAATGCAACTACGGTCGCAAGTAATGTCGTTATAGTTCAATGTAATTTAACAACCACAGTTCGCTAACGATGCTCTTGGGAAACATACCCCAGATCTATCCAGTTTAATGTGAACTATTCACACTGGTTTCAAAATAAATGTTTCATTTAAAAGATTGACTCAAAAGAGTCATTGTGCACGAATCGAATCATGAACTCACATTACCACGCCAAAGTTTATCCATTCTAGAACATTTCGAATTAATAAAAGACATACAAAGCTATCGTTTGACTTTATAAACTTATTTCATGCATGATTCGTATGGATCTGTTAACTGAATGCAAAGTGCGACATCTAGGAGAATTTATAATTTTTCTTCCGAGGAGAATCAGTTGCCTTATTGGTTAAAATCCCCAAACCGTTTACATATTAAATTGAAGAAAAGAAAACATACAAATCTTTCACTTCACTTTTCATAAAGGTACTTTTCCTCATATTTGGGGTGACCTCTTTTCTCTAAGCAGCCACCTAATATCACAACATGACAGCGATCAGAGGGAACGTGTTTATCAAATGGAAATTATGTTTTCTTAATTTCCTATGTTTTACATACAGCTGCATGACCTCCATCCATTAAGGAGGTGTTACGCCAGCAAGTCACTGTCTTACGTACACGTCAATGACTTTTTAAAAGGTGCACAGCCCATCTTAAAAGTGGTCAACCGCAACTTGACTAAACAATTTAGTGATCTCTGTCAGGTATTACGACACACTAGCTGCTCCAGTTAAATTTTTTTTGCCCCGTTGTTTAAAAGGTGTGGTGACGCGTGTATTGGTTTCCGATTCCGCTGTTTGCTTGCGGATGGATTACAGAGACTGTCGTGTCAACTCTGGGTGTGGACGGTGCTTTTGTTCCTGTGACTCAGCTGTGGGATTGTCCCGTCGCTAAAGGTCAGGGATGGTATGGTGTCTGTTTGTACAATTTAATTGTGACTGTAACAGGATATGCTTGTTGTGCCACAATAATCCATCCGCCCTAATCTTTTTATCCACCTTATTTTGCAATGTGGAAGTAAACTGTTTTCTGTAAATGGACCTGACTTCCGATTCGTTAGCTGCTATAGGGAAATAAGAATAATGAGAAGAATATCAAAGTGCAGTAAACTATGCGCTACAAACCAGTGTTTTACAATTAAGACAAAACATTCCAATAAATATGGTTAAAAAATAAAAATAATAAAAATACCGCTTTGCAGTTTCAAGCAGCATAACGAGCTGTTTTGTAAAGCTAAAAACAACTAGAGGCGAATGACACCAGAAGCCTTTTACAGACAAAAAAAAAAAAAAAAAAGTGGATAATTGAGTGTAGGCTCAAATGATAATCAAGTGACATGCGCTTTTTTTGAATTTATTTATTTTAAACATGTTTGCTCAATTTGTTCGGTCACTCATAGGGCCCTATGATTTATGCAATACAGACAACACACAGATTCCAGCCTTTATGGCATCTACACTAACATAGTGTTATATAGTATATATTTATATAATGTATAATTTGGATAATCAAATCAAGAGATAGACTACTGTACTTCATAAAACCACTGCTACTTAAATGCAAAATCTGCATAGCCATATGTGAATGAGCACTATGGTTGTGTGCACCTTAGACAATGGTGTTTTTTGCACCTGCCGTCTCGCTATATGACATGCTACCCGTAAACATCTCCACAGATGCTCTGACAGTTCTCTTCATCAGAATTTTACAATTTCATTTTATACAACTATCAGCATTTCATGAACACGCAGAAACTCAAAAGGTCTTAATTTAAATAAACTCTTACATAAGTACATTGAACAATAATTAGCACAAGTAATAATAATACTAATAATACTAATAATAATAAACAACAATAACAACGGATCTTTTTTTTTTTGGTCACTTTATTTTAAAGGTGCAATTCTCACAATTAAAAAAAATAAACATTAACTATGACTTTTGCCTCAACATCTTAATTGGCTGCGTATTAATAGTAAGGTACTTGTTAATTTGAGGTATTGAGATATAGAATATGCTCATGCAGAATTATGTGCTTTATAAGTACTAATAAGCAGCCAATATGTTGTTAATAGTCATGCTAATAAGCAACTAGTTACGGTCCTAACTAGTCCCTATACTAAAGTGTTACCTGTAACATTTGTGCAGAAATACGTTTATTTCATTGTTCGTTTCATTTCATTACATCACATCAATTCGATTGTTAATGTTCTATGCCTTCATTTCTGTGTATATATTGTAATACTCTAAATATAATTAGAAAATGTCACAGGTACAGCCGTGTACAGCCATGTTTTGTCTGCCTACCTAGGTGTACTTGCTGCATGTAAGCCAGTAGTGCGGGTTTGTTGGCCGCCCATAGGTCGGGAAGGTGTGCCTCTGGAGGATACTTGCAGCAAGAAATTTCCAGTGTGAGCTCTAAACATTGCGCCCACACATAGTTATAGTCTTGCATTCCCCCTAAGAGAACAATACATGAGTATGTAACTGTTAATTGATACTGTCATGAACAATTATTAAACTGATGCTTGCAACCCTTTTACCTGGTAGAGGATACCAGTAATATCCGTTAGTGATGCCGTGGGTGAAGCCCTGCGAGTCGTAACAGCTGTTTCCGTTGTGCATCTCACTGTGGCTGTAAGAGTAGGTCTTTGCCAGGTGGACAAACACGTCGTCGTCGGGGGAGATGCTGAGGCCTCCTTGCAGCTCGCTTCCTGAAACAAAGTCAATCACATTACAGTTTTACATCGTTGGACTCAAAAGAACTTCAACAGAATCTCTGTTCATCATCAAGACAGTTGTTTAAACTTATGCATTTTGTAAATAACTTCATTACTTTGAACTCTATATTTGTCTATAATTACATGTTACTACAGACAACCATTTGTCTTGCTTCTCACAATGATATTTTTAATAATGATAAAAAAATAATAAAAATAAAAACAACACTGGTCTGCCTGCCCCACAGATTGTTACTGTAAGTTAATTACCATAAATGCATGAAGCTTTTAAAACCTCACAATATTGATTCATGCCTTCAACCCTGTGAAGCCTAGCATATGAAGAGGCACAAATAATAACATTGTAATAATAAATCAATCAATAAAATACATGACGTAAGAGTTTATATCAAAAAGGTTCACAATTTACAAAATCAATTTCAAAACTGTTGGCCTGTGCTTGCTGACAACAAATTCATATTCCATGCATCAGCCTTTTATTAAAATCACACACACACCATACAGATCTTATGCTCCAGAGAAACAAGAGTGTAATCATCTTTAGAATCCTGTTTTGGTGGTAGCTCTATGGTATCGCTGTTAAAGATACAGTAGAATTTCTTAATGTGCACTTCACAATATCATGAGCATTGTAATGTTCAAAGCAGATGTCATAAGTGTCTCACTACGACCTTACATTCATGATCTAGAAATATAAACAGAACAGAACAAGTGCAGTGCTGAAAAGGGGCAGAACTACATAAGGTCTATTATACAACAAAGCTCAAATGGAAGGAAAAATCTAAATTAAAAAAAAAAAAAATTAAATTTAGGAGGCCCAAACTAAGCAAACATATAGAATTTGGTGCAATTGATGATATTTATGGCCAAAAATAAGATGAACTATACAAGACATCCACAGTTTTAGTAATGTACATACAAATAATGTAATGCAAATGCAGTACAGAGGTAAGTAAACAAACATTCCTCAAAAGCATACCGTATCGGTCAATGTTTTACAATTTTCTAAAAATGTACGGATGATCAAGTAAGCCTAAGTTCCTATGTGTTGATCTTGAAATATTACTAACATTAATAACAATATTCTTACATTCTTAAAACTTCTTACATTTACTTGATAAAAATCACTAACATTTCACAGCAAAAACACGTACCACCACCTGGAGGAGAGGGGGTGCTTTTATAGTAATTTAGAAGTTTACTTGCTGAAAAACTATAAAGCAAACAAGAATAAACTACATTGTGTGTACAACATTTCCCTACAATTCTCATGCTATTGAAAATTTAGAGGACTTACAGTTTTCATTTCAAATGATAAAGTAAGCTTTATACAGTTAACATTAATCTAACATGAATCTCTATCAATTAAAAAAAAAAAAAAAAAAAGATTCATTAGCGACTGACCTCCATTGCTGTTGTCGTAGGGATAGCTGGCCACCACTGCTCCTCCGTGGAGATTGGCCGAGAGGACAAAACTTTCCTTCTTCAGCCAGTCCATCACAGCCCTGACCTCCTTCTCCCTTTGCTGATCTGTATTACTCTCAAACACATCCGGAAAATTGCGATTCAGGTCCACTCCGTTCTTATTATACCTGTGGGGGAAATTAGTTACATGTTCAATGAATAATTGTGACTATTACCTTCATTACGGCTCATACCTGTAAAACCGGTATTTTAGCATTACACACAGAAGTTACACTTCACCTATATTTTTCCTGATTATTTTACTCGGCTCTGTGTATATAGTGCCGTGAAAAGGTTTCTGCCCCCTTTCCTGTTTTTAATTTTTGCATGCGTCACTTAAAAGATTCAAAAATCAAACAAATTTTAATATTACACAATGAAATCATTTAAAAAGCGCATTTTGTATTTACTTGTATTATCTTTAAGGGAAAAAGCTGCCCAATCCTGCCTGGCCTTACGTGAAAGAATAATTGGCCCCTTCTGCATAAAGAGCAACACATTATGCCGCGATCTAAAGAAATTCAGGAACAGATGAGAAACAAAATAGTTGAAATGTATCAGTCTGGAAAGGGTTATAAAGCCATTTCTAAGGCTTTGAGACTCCAGAAAACCATGATCAGAGCCATCATCCACAAAAGGAGAAAACTTGGAACAGTGGTGAACCTCCCCAGGCCTACCAAAATTACTCCAAGAGCGCAACGACAACTTGTCTAGGAGGTCATAAAAGAACCCAGAGCAACATCTAAAGAACTGCAGGCCTCACTTTCCTTAATTAAGGTCAGTGTTCATGATTCAACAATAAGAAACAGACTGGGCAAAAACGGCCCAGTCGAACAAAGGACTGTGAGAAACCAGATTTTTTGGTCTAATGAACCTCAGCATCATACAGGTGCTGGTCATATAATTAGAATATCAAAAAGTTGATTTATTTCACTAATTCCATTCAAAAGTGAAACTTGTATATTATATTCATTCATTACACACAGACTGATATATTTCAAATGTTTATTTCTTTTAATTTTGATGATTAGAGCTTACAGCTCATGAAAGTCAAAAATCAGTATCTCAAAATATTAGAATATTTACATTTGAATGAGTCTGAACAAATGACCATCCCTACAGTATAAATTCTGGGTATCTCTAGTTCTTTGAAACCACAATAATGGGGAAGACTGCTGACTTGGCAATGATCCAGAAGACGAACATTGACACCCTCCACAAAGAGGGTAAGTCACAGAAGGTCATTACTGAAAGGTGTGGCTGTTTACAGAGTGCTGTATCAAAGCATATTAAATGCAAAGTTGACTGGAAGGAAGAATTTGGGTAGGAAAAGGTGCACAAGCAACAGGGATGACCGCAAGCTTGAGAATACAGTCAAGCAAAGCCGATTCAAACACTTGGGAGAGCTTCACAAGCAGTGAACTGAAGCTGGAGTCAGTGCATCAAGAGTCACCACGCTCAGACGTCTTCAGGAAAAGGGCTACCAAGCCACTTCTGAACAAGAGACAACGTCAGAAGCATCTTACCTGGGCTGTGGAGAAAAAGAACTGGACTGTTGCTCAGTGGTCCAAAGTCCTCTTTTCAGATGAAAGTAAATTTTCCATTTCATTTGGAAATCAAGGTCCCAGAGTCTAAAGGAAGAGTGGAGAGGCACAGAATCCATGTTGTTTGAAGTCCAGTGTGAAGTTTCCACAGTCAGTGATGATTTGGGCTGTCATGTCATCTGCTGGTGCTGGTCCACTGTGTTTTCTGATGTCCACAGTCAACACAGCCATCTACCAGGAAATTTTAGAGCACTCCATGCTTCCTTCTGTTGACAAGCTTTATGGAGATGCTGATTTCATTTTCCAGCAGGACTTGGCACCTGTCCACACTGCCAAAGGTACCAAAAGCTGGTTCAATGACCATAGTGTTACTGTGCTTGATTGGCCAGCAAACTCGCCTGACCTGAACCCCATAGAGAATCTGTGGGGTATTGTCAAGAGGAAGATGAGAGACACCAGACCCAACAATGCAGATGAGCTGAAGGCCACTATCAGAGCAACCTGGGCTCTCATAACACCTGAACAGTGCCACAGACCGATCGACTCCATGCCACGCCGCATTGCTGCTGTAATTTAGGCAAAAGGAGCCCCAACTAAGTATTGAGTGCTGTACATGCTCATACTTTTCATTTTCATACTTTTCAGTTGGCCAGGATTTCTAAAAATCCTTTCTTTGTATTGGTCTTAAGTAATATTCTAATATTTTGAGATACTGATTTTTGACTTTCATGAGCTGTAAGCTCTAATCATCAAAATTAAAAGAAATAAACATTTGAAATATATCAGTATGTGTGTAATGAATGAATATAATATACAAGTTTCACTTTTTGAGTGGAATTAGTGAAATAAATAAACTTTTTGATGATATTCTAATTATATGACCAGCACCTGTATATGGAGGAAACCAGGCACTGCTCATCACCTGCACAGCACCATCCCATCAGTAAAGTGTGGTGGTAGCAGCATCATGCTGTGGACTCAGAGTGGAAGGGGAGCTCAATGCAGAAAAATATAGAGATGGCCTTAATGAAAACCTAGTCCAGAGCATTGAGAACCTCAGACTGGGCAGAAGGTTTACCTTCAAACAGGACAAAGAACCTAAGCACACAGCAAGAGTGGCTAATGGACAACTCTGTGAATGTCCTTGGGTGGCCGGACCCGAGACTCGAACCTGTGACCTTTGGGTCCGACTCTCTATCCATTAGGCCACAACTGCCCCCTAATGTGACTAATGTGTCTTATCACCCATCTCAGACTTCCATGTTCAGCAAAATCTAACAAAAACTCAAACTCTTTAAACGGTTACCTCACAGATCTTCAGACAATTTCAATGCTGAATTGAGAGTAAAATGTGTTACACTGACTGAATGGAAATTTGCAAAACATTTCGTAACTGAACATGCAAGGGATGGGGGATGTGTTCAGCTTTGTGAATGACAGTAATTCAATTGATTGAAGTGGCCTGCTCATTAAAAACCAATTCTAATCTACAGTCATCATCAACAGAACAAAACACAGTGTCAGCTTAGGATACCACAACCCCAAAACAGTCAGAAGTGTGTTTTTCACTAGCATTTCCCCCCCTTCTCTTAGGCCCTCACTATAGGCTATTTTTAAAGTAATAACTTATTACCCAAAAACACTGTTTAATGATATTGACTCTCCCCATTGCGTACACGTTTCCTTCAAACATTCGCAACCTTAACATGATTCTTTTGTGGATTTGATCAGCACACCTGACTCAGTGCTGCCTGAATCTGTGCTGACACCAAAATCTTAAAGGATGAAGAACATCAAAAAGCTAACTAGCAAACTAACAGGCCGGTGACAGCCATTCGCATTAGCTCGCGCTGACAGGTCTAAATTTGTGCGGGTGGATTAGTGTGTTCGCCGTGATGCCGTCGGGTGGAGCGATCCTTCTTAATCCTGAACGCGGAGCGCCCGCTCTACACTATACAGAAGTGCTTCCCTCAGGGATTCCTATCTGCTTACTGTTGCAACGTTCTGAAGTGCTTTTAAAAACGGCCTCTCTTGGTCACAAATGCAGCAGAGCTATACCAGCATGTCAGGATGCAGGCACGTGTGCTAAAATATCAATATTGCTATATAAAAAAAAAAAAATGTTTTTGTATTTGATCGTTTTATTTTATTCTAATATGCTGATTTGGTATTCAAACAATTATCAACATAAACCGGTTGAATTTTGATGATTTAAGTGTAAATAAAAAAAAACTAATATCTTTGGAAAGGAGGAAAAAAATAATTACATTGTACTACATGGGGACCACTGTGTTTCACACAATGTAATAGTCTAATGCAACTCAGAAGCTAATGACAACGGAGAAAAACAAACAAACAGGTTTACATGTTTTGGTACAGAGGTTTTGAGGTTCAATAATCAAGTCTCCTTGGGTGGTCGACGTCAAAACCAACCCAGGCACAATAAACAGGATGTGTGCGCTCGCCACATTTAGCTGGCGTTCGAACACAGCTGTTTCTTCCTGCTTTCACAATACAATAAAAAAAATAAAAAGTCTTTAAAAATTGGCCTGTACTCTCATCTTCAATGGCTGTTGAAGTTTAATGGCAGAGATGAGCTTGCTTATGCCAAGCTCTTCAGCTTGTTTGAAAGCTTTTTGAAAACTGATTAAGCACCTCATAAATCCACTCAGATTCTATCGTGTCTCTGGCTCGGTTTGGACTTAGGTTGTTTTCTTTCGCTGATTGCCGGCCTCATCCAGACACCTGATTCCTCTCTTAAGACCCTCGAATCTAAATCACGGCAGACGCTTAAGCTGATCGATGTAGCGTGAAACAGATTTGGTCGTAAAAATGGTTGATTAACAGCTTTCGCCTCTATAAACTATTTGTCTAAAAGAGCTCTTGAGGTTTCCATTAGTGGTGAGCTGTTAGTTTGATGGGGCAGAACGGATCGCTCCGGGCTTCATCTTGTCTGACGCTTTTTTCTGCCATTTCTCTTATTCGAGCTTTGGATTTTGTTAGGGTATAGCTGATCCTGGGTCAGCCTAAAAAGACTCACTACTCCATCTCAGATATATAGAGTGATACTGGGAGGTAAACTTGGTGGGGTTTACGTTCTTCCAACCGCTGTTTATATGTAATGACAGCTTGGAGTTGATTTATCAGGATGACTTCTATATCAGTGCAACTTTACACACACGCGGAGTAAGATTTCTTAGCATGCACACATGCAGCCATAAAATCTTTGTCAGCCTGCACTCAAGGTCTGTCAGCATAATTTGGAGGAGTATCAGGGCTGTCACGGGGCATCTGGATGTGTGAGAGCCATTCATCTCTGAGTGAAAGGCATTTAATAGTGTTTATGTTGTGCTTTGTGGCTGTGGAGTGATTAGTGCAGAATGGAAATTTCTGGCATGTTTCACTCATCCTTAAAGGAATAGCTTACCAAGAATTCTGTCATTGTTTATCGAATCTCATGTTATTTCAAATCTTCAGTGGAACCAACTCATGCAGAATGGCCAATCTGCTTTTTGCTGTACAATAAGTGAAGCAAATGGGAACATGGGCTGTCAAATTCCAAATATGACAAAAAGACATATCAATACAATCATATGTACAACTCATGAGGACTTTCAAATAATTTATTGATATTTACGTGTGCACTAAAAAAAATACAAGTTTGTCATCCAAAAATACATATACATAATGCATTACATTACATGCTTTAGATTTCCAAGATGATAATTTTATGCAATTTGTATGCAGTGTGATGAGGTTTGAAATGTCAATTCTACAATAATAAATCACTATTATTAGTAGGTTTTCAAATAGTGCAGGACACTGTATATTTTGCGTAGGATTCAGTAAGTATTAAACCACTATCCCGTTACAAACAGAGCCAGGTTTTCCCTATCATTCCGCCCCACCCTTCCCCATCTGCCATTCTTTAAAGCCAGAGGTTGACATGTCGCTCTAACAAAAACAATTGTTCACAGCACCGCAGAGCCACGCTGTTTATACTGTTTGGGAATTCGACCTATAATAATTGCATAATTATCCCTGTACATTAAAATGAGGCAGAAAAATGTGTGTTGCCCTTTAAAGGACATCACTCTCTTATGTGTACGGTGTGTGTGAAATGTTAAAGATGGAATCAAGATGTAGCGGCCACGTTCCGCTGCAGACTCTCGAACTCGGCCTGAGGAAAAATTCCTGCAGTCCAGCTGTGCTTTCGGCATCAAATTATAGTACTTTCTCTGAAACCTCAGAAGAGTTTGATTTGCGCCAATGACAAACTGACCGTTCGTGTTCGCTTCTTTCCGCAGTGAGAAAGAGGAATGCCAGACCAAAACATCTGTGAATCTTTTGATCGCCCTAAACATCTAAAACCTCAAAAGTTGTCTTTTCTTAAATCGGCAGGTCAAATTATTGCCATATTGGACATAAATCTGACAACACAGTGGATTTCATTAGCTACCAAATATAGTCACAGTACAACACTGTCTGAAAATAGACCGTTTCCCAAATGAATTTATCAGAATGTCCATTTCCTGTCAATTAGTCCTTTGAGAACAACATTTCCTCTCAATCTAAAGGATGAGATGATTTTGCTAATTATGGTCTGTAACTCATATCTGCAAAGAACTAATGTATCCAAGCAATCCAATGCATTAGATGCCAAGGATGATTATTGTGGCTGGCCATAAATGAATATGTAATAGGAAACAAAGCATCCCTGTTTTCAGTTTTCAACATTGATAAAGAAGTGGTTCTTGACAGATTGGCACATTAGATTAATTTCTGAAGAACTGGAGTAATGGCTTTGCAACCGCAGGAATAAATCTTACTGACTCAAGTACTCGCATGCATGTTTCAGTATGTTTCAAGCCATTTACTTGGCACTCAGAATGTGTACTTTTGTCTTAGATGTAGTGAGTCACTGCTTCCTTTGAAAAGTATGTATATGGGCTATTCTACAGAACTGGTGCAAACTGCTGTCCCACAACCAAAAAAACATTTAAAAAGCATTTACTGTAATTAAATAGTACGTTTATTAAGATCCTTCAATTATCTATTGAAACCCACAATAATATTTAAAATAAGTAAAAAAAATAAAAAATTATATACAGTAGTCAACATTTGAAGTGGATCAAAACCTTTCAAAGTTGTTCTAACACCAAAATGCAATCTTGAATTAGGACAACTTTAATGAACTTTTTTGATCCACTTCAAATGCTGACTACTGTATTGGGTACTTTTAATTGGGAGGTGGCTGTCCCGAACCCTAACCCCTAAATTCCAACTTATGAAAATGATATTGAAAATGTTTGTATTTTTTTCCTCCATTGTTTTTAAAAGCATCTTTTTGATTCTTTTAAAAAGAGAAGTTCAAAAATATATTTTTGTAATTTATGAAACTATGTAAAAAAAAAAAAAAAAATCCAGCATTTTTCATGTCACTACTGAAACGGTGTATGTTTTAGTCCACTGACCGAGACAGATTTTAACCACACCCCTAAATTTATGATCAGGAAATATTGCCTGATATGATAATGCCTGTGAAGTAATATATTAGCGTAGCACACGATCTTATACATCTAGTTCTGTAGCATCTGCGCTATGTTGCTAAAACTATCTTTTGGATCTAATGTAATTATTTCCCACATCCAAGTTCCAGGTTATAACATGCAAAAGTCTGAACATTAATCCCTTAAGTTGACAAGTAGTGAAACCTACCCAAAATAAAAAGGCTTGAACATCAAAAAAAAAAAAAAAAAAAAAAAAAAAAAATTCACATTTAAGTGGCTCCTCTTTTGGTGAAAGTTTTCAGACAGCTTTCAAAATGGCCGCCAGACAGTGTGCACACATGGAGACCCATATCTCAGCGTGCAATGATCTGATTGACTTGAAATTATTGGAGGTATATAGTAACAAACATATCAATTGGTTAAGACATCAAGTAGGACAATAAATTTTCTCTTTTTAGAATCTGATCTCAAAAATGGAAGTGAGCTTAATAGGTACGTTTACCCTATACATTTTTCTTCAGACTTGGTGCACAGACAAATCAATGGTATGGGTTTACGAGAAATACATGATGAAGAGGTGCTACAGTAGAGAAGGAAAAAGTCTTACGCAAGATGTGAGTTCTTACACAAGGAGTATGATTTAAATGCACTTTGTGTTTCTCGATCTGGCCAACGCCTTTGGATAAGTTCCTCAATTCTTTCCTGAGGACAACTTTGAGCTCTTTAAAAGTTCCTACAATAATTTCAAACTCCATTACATACAAGATTTGCAATTTTGCCTTCAACAGCTTGGAGGGGAACAACTACAGTTTGGTCAGTGGTTATAAGTGATATAAGTCTTTATGGATGATAAAACACTTATGACAACAGTCCCCTGCACCAAAAGACTTCTAGAAAAGCTTCAAAGCATAGGTGAGGATGAAACTCAAGCCCAGTAAATGTATAAGCATTGTTAATGTCACATAAAAGACTTCATAGTGATGGAATTACCTGTATCAACTGTTTCAGAAAAGCCAGTGAAAGGTTTGGGTAGATGGTATGATGCAAGCTCAAAGAGACTGGACAGATTGAACAACTACAAAAAAAAAATGCACAAATCATATCAATAAGACTCCCAAGACTCGTGTGTCCTTTAACAGAGTACAAGATTCACCTCAGCAAAGTGGAAAAGCTGGAGAAGGGTGATAAGCGCACAAGTCAAACAGTGGCTCAGACTTCCACAGTGCTGTGGGACTGTACGGGAATGGCAAACTGGAACTACCCATTACAAATCTGATGGAAGAATTCAAAATGTACTAAAGCAAGAGTGGTTATGACCCTCACTGACTGAAGATTGCCATCGCTATTCGAATAGCAGCTACTCGGGTGGCAGCAGGAAAAAAAGTGGAATCCAATTGAAGTCGTGCACGATAAAAGGTCAGCTCTTCATTTCAGGGATTTGGTTGTTCAAGTCCAACAAGGGAGAGCAGGCTTTGGGCTCATCCCAAAATCTAAAATCAATGGTATAAGGCAACTTCAAGGCAGAAGAGACAGCTCGTGGTGGAGGAGAGGAGGAGAGGAGGACCCTGGCCAAGCAGGGTCAAGGGACTAACTGGTTGAACCTAGAAAAGAGAGAACTCAGCTGGTGTGATATCTGGGAAATGGAGGGAACTCAGCTGAACTAAACTTAACTTTCTCATCAGAGCCACCTATGATCTCCAAAAACGGGTATTTCTCCCAGATATTGTGATTACAAAACTTCAGCTAAGCTGGCATATTTCGAGGAGCTTACAGTACAATGGGAGGATGGAGTAGAGGAAGCATTTGGAAATGTTTCAAGTACAGCTTGAAGTATAAAATAACTGAAGCTGTGCAAAATGGCTGATCATTTTTACAAATATCTGACCTGGTTTGGTACAAAAAAAAAAAAATAATAATAATTTAAAAAAAAATTATAATAAATAATAAATAATAATAATAATAATAATAATAATAATAATAATAATAATAGATAAACTTTATGAACTAATCTTGAGAAACAATTTCAAATCTGAAACTGCATTTCATGACCTCTTTAAGTAACCAGATTCAGAACTGGAATCAAAGCGAATCAAAGTTTCCCATCCGTTTCTCACTTGAAAAGTCATAGGTTGAGCTCCGCTGGATCAAATTGAGAGACAGTAACAGCGACTGACGGGCTGTGTTGTTTGTTTCAGTTGGTTGACAGCGGTGGTACATGCAGGGATGCCAAACCCCACAGGAAGCTCGTACCGAAAGCCACGGCAATAAGAGCGAACCACAGCACGTAAAAATACCATCGTCATCATCGTCAATGTGCACAGCTGCGTGGCTGCTGTTGTAGCATGCCTGCTCGCTTTCGCTCTTGCTCAATATCCTTCTCTCTGAGCTTGCCCACCATATCATCAAATCCAGATTAGATCTGTTTCCAATTGCGCCCCATCTGAGCAGGAGCGCTTATGTGGTCTCAGGCTCCAGGAGCGGGACGGTTTGTATTCAAGGATGTGGCTTCTACGGTATTAGATGAGGTCTGGTGTGTCTCCAAAATATTGGGACTTACAGAGTTGGACATATGACTGAACTTGTCTCACACAGCCTCTGTTGCAAAACCTAGTGGGTTGCTTCACTGTCAAATGCCTATAAAAGGCAGCTACTTTTTAAATGTGCATTCACACTTACAGAGGTTTAATTGTGGCAGGTTGCCAAGTCGCTGTGCTGTCAGTTGGCAGTTGTTCTAACAGGACTTCACTCTGTGCGACTGCTCTTTTGTATAACGTTGAGCTCAATTTTATCACTTCACTATCAACCTCTGTGGCTCACAGATCGCAATATAACAATGTAACATTTACCACAATTGACAACTCAATCACCT
Source organism: Onychostoma macrolepis (assembly GCF_012432095.1). Lineage (NCBI taxonomy): Eukaryota > Metazoa > Chordata > Actinopteri > Cypriniformes > Cyprinidae > Onychostoma > Onychostoma macrolepis. Next base: position 19,534,879 of record NC_081158.1, on the reverse strand, counting down.
ATGATTTCCGACAGGTGTTTAAAAACAGAATTAAGTGTGATTTTAATGCAATATAGTTGCTTTGAAACAATATTTATGCGTATTATTCATATATGTATGCATTGTGTTACACAAGTAATGAATTGAAACATTCTTGTAACAGTTAGAAACTCAGGTAGAACATCTTGTCATTGGTGTGGTAACCTCAAAAGGGACATCTTCATAACTTGTTAACTGCAAAAGTTTCAAGAGGCAATTTAACACTAATGGAGACTAATAAATTTCTAATAAAACTTGCCTATCTACCCCTGTGTGGAGGCGGGAATGCAAAAGTGCAGAAGTTTGATCTGTAGTTTAAAAAATAAATCCCCAGTGCGGTCAAAAGTCCCAGGTTATTTGTCAGCAAAATTCTGCTGGATGATGCAAAATTCTGTTGAATTTTGCTGACAAATAACCTTGGTGCAGATAACACTGAGACAGAGCACACTTGGTTCATTTACCGTATTGACCCGAATATTAGACAATGTTTTTTTTCTTGGAAATAAACACAGCCGTCTTATATTCAGGGTCTACTCTAGACTTTGACATGTCAATAATACACCCACAATAATAGGTGGCGCCAAAAACGCATAAAACGAGTGTGCCATGAAATGTGTCATGTTATGTGTGTGTTGTGTTCGTGAGTGAAAAAAGAAAAGCTTACAGCTGCACGAGTCGTGACTGTCATGTTAACCTGATGGGACCATATGTATGTGTATGTCTATATATATATGTGTCTGTCTATATATATATGTGTCTGTCTATATCTAGATATATATATCTCTCTATCTATCTCTCTATCTATCTCTCTATCTATCTCTCTATCTATCTCTCTATCTATCTCTCTATCTATCTCTCTCTATCTATCTCTATCTATCTCTCTCTCTATCTATCTCTCTATCTATCTCTCTATCTATATCTATATATACACACATCCATCTCATCACACACGCTGTCGACACTGCAAATAAACAAGGCTTGATGAAAATAAATAAAAACTTATCCATCAATCTACTTTAAGGTAGTAATATACACATTTTAGAGGTAGATAATGATGCCCAGTTCATGATTCACAAGTAACTAAAATTACTCCCATTTGGACGTGCCCAATAGTCATGCAGGTTTCTTTTGTATTCAGAAACATCAGAAAGTATAACAAAAAACTTAAATGTTTGACTTAATTACCGTCTTATCGCTGTATTATTGTAAAGATAGGAGTCAATGAATGGTTTATAAAACTGTCAAACTTGAACGAGGGGGCGCATTTGGTGAAGTAAGTTTATTTAATAAATAAAACATGTAAAACACATTTGCACATCAGTACCTGTATTGTGTGCACATGCAAAACATTAATGAAACCCAAGATGATGATGATGATTAAAGTTATAATTAAAAATGAGTGTGTGTGTTTGAGTGCATTTTCATCCACCAGGATGATAGAATTGATGCCATCACGTGACAACGTAAAAGAACAGGTGAATCATTTTTTTTTTAAAATGAAACGCACTGTTCGAAAGAACCAGTTCACCGAAGGAACCAGGCGTCCCATCACTAGTAGTTAAGGTGAAAAATTAGTCCCTTTAAGAGTACTGCCGCAGTGACAAGCTGTTCTATTCATTTTTTATTTTTTTTGGACAATGTAGGGAACAATGTGTGTTAACTTGATTAACCATTTGATTTGGCTTTAGAACAATGATATTTTCCTTTATATTTTAAGAAGGGGTTCTTCTCAAGGATCATCACAGGTTTAAAGTTGGCATTGCTAGGTATCCTCAACTCCCTCACAAAACAATAACTACAATAAATACACATTTGACACCAAACATACTAGAGAGTGCGCATAGACATGAACTTAACTTGCAGTTTTAGAGAGCAAAAAGGTTGCTGTCTGAGACGACCTTCATTTATTGAACTGAATCAAACACCTCATAAATAAATCACTTCTAAAATATCACTGAACACTAGGATTAAGAACAGAGCTGATATCTATGGAAGCCCATTTCTGCCACTGAATAAAAAAAAAAAAATAAAAAAAAAGAAATTGCAATTTTCCCTCAAAATTCTGACTTTTTTCCCGCTTCACAATTCCGAGATCACATCTCATCTTTTTTCTCAAAATAGTAAGATATAAACTCACAATTGTGAGAAATGAAATCAGAATTGCAAGATCTAAACTTGCAATTCTGAGAACAGTCTTTTTTCCTCCTCAGAACTGGACTTTGTAAACTTGCAAATGCGAGTTATATGACGCAATTCTGAGTCCCACTTTATATTAGGTGGCTTTAACTACTATGTACTTACATTTAAATTAATCATTCGGTACATTGCACTTATTGTGTACATACATGTTTTTACATTGTACTTATCATTTTAAAAATACCTATATGTAGTTAAATCTGTAATTAATTTCTGTAATTACATTTATAATTACACCGTTGACCCATCCCTTACACCTAAACCCACCCTTAAACCTACTCATACCACCAAACCTGTCCCTAACCTTACCCGTATCCCACCTCAATAGCAGCAAAAGTGTTTTGCAATACAATATAAACACAATAAGTACATTGTACTTATTTTTTGATGTAAGTACATAGTAGTTAAGGCCACCTAATATAAAGTGTGACCAAAGTCACAATTACCTTTTTTATTTTTTGTTCAGTGGCATAAACAGGCTTCCATAGACATCTACCCTTTTCTCTCGAGAACAAATCAAAACACCTGCCAGTAGCTAAAAGAAAATGAAGAGTTAATTTGCAAAAACCGATAACGTTTGTCCGTTTAACAATTTTCACAAATGTTTTTTCATTGTACACTAAAACCCGGTTACGTAATATAAGTAGCAAAACATTCATGCATTCAAGGGTTAAGTTCGCTTTATTTCTAATCATACGGAGTGATCACCCAATGGTAAATCCCACAACTTGCTTCTATTCAACCCATCTACATCTAGTTTCTCCAAACAAAAACAAAAAAAAAGAACATAAGGTGCTGACTTGTCTTTGATTGTTATCATTAAAATCAGAAGACACCTAAGTGATACAGAGTACAGCATTTTGTCGTCTAGTTGGCACAGTCTGGTCAAAAGCCGCATTGTTGCATCCACAGGGATGAATGAAACTCAGTGATCCAGATAGGGGATTTCATATCTTCCGATTGCAGATTTCACCATTTTTTCCACATGGGTACATTTTTGTTTATCAGCAGGTTGTGGCGACAGACCAAGGAAGTTATTTTCCATTGCTTCAGGGCTTATGACACCCCTTTCCTCCAGGAAAACTGTGTACCACTGTTTGGGAGTCTGTGGGTCTCACAGTTTGAGTTTCAGTCTGTTTGCTATAATGGATGTTTATCTTTGTGCGTCTGTATGTGTGAGTAAGATCCCTCATGCCAGATAAGACGTGTTTTCGGCTTTTGTATCCTGCTTATCAGCAAGGTTTTGGATGATTTGTGGGGAAAGTGTGCTGTATCTCTAAACGTCTCATCTGAGACATGATTTCTCTGGGCAGACCATTACAGGCTCCGACAACTTGGAAATAAACTGTTCTGAATTCCTTGCAGCAAAATGAATTCAGCTTTTGAAATAAATTATTTTGTTCATCTGGATGTTAAAGGGGTCATATGATGCGATTTCAAGTTCTCCTTTCTCTTTGGAGTGTTACAAGCTGTTTGTGCATATATAAGATCCCTGAAGTTGTAAAGAATAAAGTCTCAAAACCAAAGAGATACTCTTTATAAAAGTTAAAACTTGACCACGCTGTAAAGTGGGGCAATTCCAACTTTGCAAGGACAGTCTGCCGCTTCTGACTCACAGCCTGTAAGTATGTTTTCTTATTTAAAGAATTTGCCACTGACGATTCAAACGCGAGTTTTGAGCGGTGTAGAGTAGTGCTTGTTTGTCGTTTCTCCGGTCACAAATGCAGACATGGTGATGTTTACATGGCGCGATGCAACGCAGTGCGTAAAAAGACAGTATAAGTCATTATGAGTAATCATGTCCCCACTGAATGCAACAAATGCCTAGTTTATAATGGGTTTTATTTTTTTGTCGTCGTGCCAGGACACGGCATCACCGTATGGTAAGGGGCATAACATTTCCATCTCATGCTTGAGGTATTCGGCCAATCACAACGCACTGGATAGCTGGCCAATCAGAGCACGCCTTGCTTCTCAGAACGATGACCTTTGTAAAAATCGACGCGTTTCAGAAAGGCGGAGCATAGAGGAGCAACATTAAAGGTACAGTATGTGGAAAATGTGTTTTTTGAACCTTAAACCGCACAAACCCATTGCATTACACCAAATGTACTTTTTAGCAACATCATATGACTCTTTAAAGGGTGATTATGGAAAAACTGATTCTCTTTTTATTCAATGTACAAACGTTAACGTTAAACTCTACCCAGTCCACTCAGAATGAAACTGTACACCACATTGTCCCTAGTAGGCCTGAGACTAGAAGCATCACAAGGTAGTGGCCAGTACATGTTTCAACATTCGTCTTTTTGTGTTGCACAGAGAATGGAAAACCATGTGACCTATCCCTGTAAACAAGTTAAGGACATAATGTTGATGGCTCATTTGTCGTTTCTTATATCCAGATTTTAAACATATACCCATGTTAAACTTAGTTAAAATAAAAAGTTCATATAGCTTTAGCATCTCTCTCACACTTACCGGCCTATTGTATACGTGCATTCCCGGGCAGAGGACTCAAAGCCGTCCGGGTTCATGGACGGCAGGATGTGCACACGACTGCTGTTCAACAAATGTGTCACCAGCGGATCATTCAGATAACGACTGGTCAGATAATCGATCAACTGAAGCAGTAACACTCGGCCCACAGCCTGAACACAGAAAAACAAATACAGTCAAAAACAAACCATGGTAAACTTACTGTAATGCACGGCCTTTAGTGGTTTGTTTTTAATAAGCAACTGAAAAAAGCAGTATGATAACAGCCATGTTCATTAAAATAAATAATGTATATATACACACACACACACACACACACACACACACATATACATACACATACACACATACATACATATACATATATATATATATATTAGTGTTGTCAAAAGACCCGGTACTTCGGTACCAAGTCGGTACTAAAAAAGTGAAAACGTCACGGTACCAGGTTTTTTTAAGTACCGGTGGTACCGAGTACCCGGTCAACCCGGTTCTTGACGCGTACGGCCCGATTATTTCCGCGATGCAGAAAATGCGGACGGAATCTCGGAATCCAGTTATAAAAACGGAATTTACAGTTTAGCACGGAATGTCACGGAGTTTGTCAAAGTTTGGATGAATTAATCAAAAGTAGGTCATTGCACTTAAATCAAATCGCGACGTGGACTGGTATCTGTAAATATTAAGCTGCAAAAGTCGATTCAAATATGAATCCCGCATGTTCTGCGAGTCTCTGTGTGAGTGAATGAATGGCAGAGACGCGCGGTTTTTTTCTTTTTTTTACTACATACACTGAAGCGCGCCTGATGCTCGCGGTGATTCATCATCTGCCGTCTCAATGAGGACATAAATACATAACATCTACAGAACTGCTCAGAGTCCCCTCGCGAGCATTTTACCGTTTCATTGAGTAAAACCAGCGTCATATCATATAGCTACACAGAAATGTAAAGGTATTCACGGCAACCCGTCAAAATAAAAGTTCATCTTAAAGACATTGTGCCAGAAATATAATTTTACATATATATAATTTTTTTTAATTTATTTTTTAATTTTTATCTTTTTAAAGAAGTCACAATATTTCTTCCATAGTTTAATTTTAATAGTAAATCCCCTTTATTTACCAAAACAATGCAATGTGTTTAAATTTAATTAATTAAAAGACAAATTAAATTTGGGTGAAACTTGTTTAATGTTTTTCATACTTTTATTACTTGTGGAAAAACTTGAAACACAATTTAAATAAAGTATAAAGAATGGCATTGATTTTTGTACATTTTTATTTTTGTTTGACTTTATTAAAAATAGTGTGTTTTTTTTAATTAGCATGTGGTACCGAAATTGGTACCGAGAACCGTGGATTTTGACTGGTATCGGTACCGAATACTGAAATTTTGGTACCGTGACAACACTAATATATATATACACACACATACACACACACATATACATACACGCACACAAAAAGAGTTATATATTTTATTGGTTTTATTTTTGTAATTTATTAAAGTAAAACAAATTAAATTACATTTTAGGGCATCCAAACTTACCAGTGACAAGTAATTTTTTGACACTGATGGGGGAAAATCTCAAATCAACTTGAAATTGGAGTCAGATTAAACACGGAGCTCGAGTCAAATTGACACTAAATCTTGATAAATTAAGTGAGCTTTGCAGAAGCGCAAGTGAAAGACCTACATGCATTTTACCTTCGCCTACGCCATTGAATTCTGCTGTTGGGCCAATGGGTGGTCCTTACAGACCACTGAGATTACGCTGTGGTTACCCAGAATGCACAACAAAATGGAAATCAAGTAACTGAGTAAATGCCTTATCAATCACGGTTGAAGCTACTTAGGACAAAACTCAAATTAAGATTTAAGTTTAGGACTTGGCAGTCAAAATTATCCATTTTATTAACTGTCCAGCTGAAATTCACTACAACAAACACCTTTCTTGCCTAATAAACTTTACATTAGTATTTGTCATGCTTAAAAGACATGTGCCAGTATCCTCAGCAGGAAATGAACTGTTCCTTTCCAAGAAAGACATCACTGAATGGATCATTCATGCTACATCATTGTGGTCTCTTCTGGACGTCACAGGCCATCAGGGGCACTTTGATGTGGTGTGGAGTGTTTGCACTGCTAGTCACATCTTACAGGATCAGCTATACCAAAAACTACTCACAGAACCTGAAGCCCGAGGCGCTCATATACTGTAAGACACCATGGCAAGCATTGAGACTACAGATAGTATCGGTCTGGTGTGGATGTCTGTGTACTCTTTCTGAGAAACGACAGCCTCCATTTGTCCCGAGGACAACCTTTTTCATGGAAACTATATCTTAGTGAGACTTAGTGAGGTTAAAGTGCACGTCTCTCACACACACACAGCGACACCGTGAGACCTGTGATTATGAAGCACAAGTACAAACCAGTAGAGTTATGGGTTAAACGTTCTGTCCTGGAGTGTTGCACTCTGGGTCCAACAGAGTGTATGATTACTGTTATCTGTGACAGCTGAAACAGACCACAGCAGACATCAGCTCATCAGTGTGAGAACACCTTGTAACAATCTCACTCATAAAAACAGACACCCACAAAGAAAAACATGCCAATGTATATACAAATAAAAATTATATTTCTAATAGTGTATAATAAATTAGTTCAATAGGTAAATAAGAATAAATTAGTAAATAAAATGCATAAATTTCAAAAAAATATTTATAATTATAAATAAGTATAATTAATTCTTTATTTTCTCTTTAATTCTTTTAATTTATGTTCTACCCTTAAAAATGATCTGCATATGACTAGAAAAAGCTTACAGCTGTCCATGATTAGATTTCTATCAACTAGGCTATTTCCGCTTACATTTCTACTGACATGACAATGTTCTTCATCTTTTTAATGGTTTTATTTGAGGAAATTTGTGGGATACTATGATTTAACGATCTTCTTTTCAGTTTTTCCTGTTCCTTCATCGGTTGATTTGGATTTCAAGTCCATACGAACGAAACACTTGCTCCATAAGATCTCCAAGCAAATTCTGTAAACCAAGAACTTAATGTCCACTGATGACGATATATTGAGTCCTCTAGCTCTTCCTGTCTCCATCAACACTTACTCACTGACTCATCTCAGAACAAACATCTGTTTCAGCATCAATTATACTGTTCTGGGGAAACCGTAACGTCTCATTGACATTCTTAAACATTGTACTTGTCATTTTATAGTTTACATTACTGCAAATTGCTTTATTTAGCGGTTATATGTTGATGTGTCATTACATTCCGCTTACAAAGTTCATTGAAGTGGCTGAAACTTTATTGATGTGGTTTGGTTTTTCTTTAACATACAATTTACATGGTGTTCATCTATTGTAAGGGAAAACGGCGAACTTTGGGAAGACCCATTTCCTCTTCAAAAGATCCACACCAACACAAATGGCACACACTCAGTCTCCCTCAGTGCTCCAGACGTGATCACAGGGCCCAACACCAGGCCAGAAAAAACACGATCTTCATACGGCGCCCTGATGCTGACACCAAAACATAAGGCCAAGCTTACACTTGTTGGTGAAACAAAACACCTGTGAGAGGAAATGGTAGAGGACTAAGGCTGAATAATTTAAGGCATTCACATTCAAACATGATTTGCTGTCATACTAAGCTGCTGTGAGTTTATCTGGCTGAGCGCTGTAGATTCCGGACATCTATCCTTTTATGTTGTGAAATGTTTTGTTGAAGTGATTGTGAAATATGAAACTTTTTATTTTAGACTGCTGACTGACTGTCTGCATTAATACTGCGCACAAAGCATTTGAGAAAATCTTACAAAAGTGTAACGCCATTTAATAACATGGAAATGCCTATTATTGGATGTTTTAAAGATTTTTAAAAAACAGATTAAAGATATCAGGTGAATATGAAAATGACCAGACTTATGCGGAATACTGATGGTAAAAAAATCTGGAGTTGTGAGTCTAGAAAAACATTAACTTCACTGACAAGCCTATAAAAGCTGTAGTTAATTAAATAACTAAACAAGAGGAGAATATTTATGGATCTATTTCTGATTCCTGAGGCACGTGGGCTGCTTGTTTAAGTTGGCATTCGTGTGCAGCCCGTGTCTCTCAGTTGGCACGTAGACAACAGGAGAATTGTCCTAGATAAACAGATACACACTATACCCCCAGCTTCTTGTCAAGACCACCCAAACTCTGGCACGTCATAACTCCCTTAAAATTTTTACAATCCTTAAATAAGATTGAGGGTCAAATCAAGAGTGTGAGAGAGAGAGAGCAGAAAAAAGGGAGCCACTGTTGAAAACGTCCGGTCGGACTCGGAGCGCTCTGTATATTCACAATCGTGCTTTCATGCAGCCGGTGGGCTGGGTCTGGTCTGGCTGGAGCAGCGTGCAGAGGAATAATTTAAGATAGAAGTAAAACCAGAGCTGGAAAAAGACAAGTCAGTCACACTGCACTGATTTTACGGCCAAAGGTCATCTGACACATTCACTGGACTTCAACTTTCTGTGCATGCCTCTGGTTACATAACGCAATCAGTTTTTTTTTTTAAATGCAAAATAATGCTGAATTTACACAATACCCAAGATGCTAGCACAAGTAAGCATTCTGTACTAATTGCAAGCATCACTATTACTACAGTTCCTTTACTTGATATTAAATTATGCTAAAGACATGAATAAAACACCGCAAGTGTCACACGTGCTTCAGTATGCGTGTAGTAAGTGAAACCGCATGTCTAAATGAAACCTTAAATGGTGTGGCTTTTTGAGAAATGGTACTTTAAACAAATTTATGATTTACACTTGGTGGTCAAAAAGATTGAAAAATCCATTAGACCTGCATTAAATAGGGCCCTGTGATTTCCGCGATGCAGAAAAAGTGGACGGAATTACGGAATCCAATTAAATAATTTTACATGGATAAATCAAAAGTAGATCAGAATTAAATCAAAATGCGATATAGACTAGAATATTAAGCCACAAAATACTATTTAAATATGAAACCTGCATATTCCATTTCTCATGTGAATGAATGGTGTAGACACACCGTTTCGTTTACTACACATATATTGAAGCTCGTGTGACGCTCATGGTGTTTTCAGTTGCACCGTTTTCTGAGAGTCAGTTCATGAGTATTTTACGGTTTCTTTGGAGAAAAATTAACATATATACAAACAAAAACCTTCAAGGTCTTGCAGCAACCCATCAAAATAAAAGTTTGGTGTAATTTGAAGAAACTGTGATAGAAATATATTACTTAAAGTAATGATACCACTACAATTATTATTAGAACATTATTTTTAAAAGGAATATTTACCAGAAGGAAAAAAAATAAAATTAGCAGAAAAACAGTAAACTATTTATATTAAAAAAAAAAAAAAAAAGTGCAATTATATATTATGCAATAATTAATTGTGCTATATTACATACACATTTCTAATTGCGATTATGGATGCCACGATTACATAACCATTCAAAGCCACGGTCACAAAAATAATTAATTAAAAATGCCCACTTCCATTATTCTGTGTGATTAAGAGGTGTTTGCAGCGCAGGGTTTAACAAACTCAAACACACTGGATAAAAGACAGCATCTAACTGATAAAACTGGATTTGAGAAAAAAAATAAATAAATTTTTGTAAATAACTTTAAATAAATTGCTCTTAAATATTGAAAGTCTCATTAAGACAAGTCATGTCACTCAGCGGCCATCTTTGAAACGCCTCTTGGGCATGCAAGTGCAGCTCCTATCGCTTTGAATGGGGAAACATCAAATTCACCAAAACTGTTCACTAAGCTTAAGATTAAATTTCATATTTGAAATCAAAGAAATCTGACAACTGTATCATTGTTTTTTTTTGCTCAAATAGCGTTATAAAAAGCTTATTTCTCAGGCTAGATCAGCCAGTGCGCATGTGCAGACCTTAGCGCACGTCTCAGAACACTGATTGTTTCTATAGCAACCGGGACTTCTAACTGCAGTGACACGCTGACTTTACTGATTAGCAATTGGCTCTTTCATTCAGAAGGCGGGGCTTCCTGAGATTGAGCGGCCATATTGACTGTTGCATTTCTCCCCATTCAAAACTATACGAGTGACACATCTTGGGCATTCTATAGTCTTTGATAATATGCAGGAGTCGGTGCAGATCATAAAACTTAAATGGACCCATTTGAATTTTACACAGAATGCTATATTTTATAGCAATATGAGATTGTGGCTGTCATATGCGGCTTTACTGAGCTCAGTGGCTCTGATCCCAACTGTAACTGTGATATAAACGAAACGCTATTAGCCATTTTAAAAAGGGGGCTAGACTGCTTGATATGTCCAAAGCCACTAGAAGGCAAGCCTGCAACCATTAGCTGAAAAAGCGTAACGGCTAAAGCTAACGCTTCCGTTCTGGCAGTAAATGGGAAAGGAGACCAGAGGACTTTTTTTTTTTTTAATGGATGTCAATGGAGGAGAGGCTTCACTACTCTGCATAAACAGCTTTTTAGAGGAAACTGCTTATTTAATGAATCGAAAGCCTATCTGCTAATCTTCAACATTTTACACTAAAAAATTTTGGATTGAACTTTTTTTTTTTTTTTTTTTTTAAAGAGTTTACCACGAAAAAAATGCTGTTTTATAAGAGAAGTCACAGACTTTTTGCGACAGGTGTGATTCAGCTTACAGCACTTCCCATTCATTTCTATGGTACCGTAAACGGCGATTGAGTGTCGCACATCTCTGACTGAAATTCTATGACGTCAAGGCTGTAATCTGATTGTTATTAAGGGGCACGTGATCCAAGTTGACCGTTACACTTTCTCCAATAGTAAGTAATATAGACCCTCTCATCTCCCTATATTAAGACAATCTCTGATATGTCCCACCCTGACTTCCTGTTTCAGTTGAAATGACGTCAACACACAGAACAACACTGCGTGTTTCAAATCACTACAGTGGACCTTTAATTTGAGTAAATTAAAAAAAACAGACCCAAGCCATAGAGACCAGAATATCATAGAGGCTGTATCTTTACAAAATGAGTCTACTAATATGGTGTGCAGGAGTAAATGAAATCCAGTGAGTAAATCTAGGCACATTTAAATGCACACATCAATCTAATAACTACAAAAAAGTGTATTTAAATAACCTGTTTAATTGGTTTACATGCAAACTAATTACTCAATACAAGAAAAGCATTTTTTTTTTTCTCTTGTAAGTCTTGTAAAGATGGTTATTTCCCAAAGATGATTCTAATCAAGGATACTCTATTACGCAAGTTGTGATGTTAAAGCATAAAAACCCTAGAGTATTCCAAAATGTCAGCAGGAAACTTGCAGACTCATTTCTCTCATATTTTTTCCTCTCTCCAACTCTACCACTGTGCTTAGAATATCTGGTAAGCTTCAATAATAACAAAATGATCTTGAAATCTGTTATAAATGGGTCATTCTACAGAAACGTCCACTTTTGGTATGGCAAAATGTTTTCAATTTTTTTTACATTTAAACTTAGACCACATTATTAGATTACCTTTTGACTTTATGAATACATATAAATGGCAGCTTAATTTTTTTTTTTTTAGCTTTGTGCAATTATTTCAAGACCACATGTATCATTTTTTTGTCACTGGTGTTACATTCTTTAGCAATATTAAAAGTTATGAAATATTTCTAAAAAAAAAAAAAATCAGCACATGTAGTCAGAGTTACAGAAAGATAATGAAAATGCAAGAAATAAGGAGATTGTTTTATTTATTTAATGTGACAGACAAAAACAGTACAGTAACACCAGTGACAGTAACACCAGTGACAGTAACACCAGTGACAGTAACACCAGTGACATACATTAGACCTGATATACTGATCGTCACTGGTGTTATCCATAAGGAAGGTAACACTAGTGACAATTCTCATGAAAAATGCATTTTACAAAATGTCTGCTGCAAGGCATCAAGCCACATGTTGTCAATCATGGTATACTCACTAAATTAAGTAGTTTAATCCATTTGTATTATATATTTTTACATTTCCCTAACAATAAATAGGTCACACCAGTGACATCAACTAAAAGCTTCATATGAAATCGTGCGATAAATGAGAAAATGTATCATAACTGAAAAGAAACAGTGGACTAAACATGGGCCTTTTTTCATAGATCTTTAGAAAATAGGAAGGAGGAAGTGGAGTGATGTCCAAAATAAAAGACTTAAGCGGTAACACCAGTGACACAACTCCAGGGGACCACTGTTTTCATATATTTTATAATTTTTTTGGCATTTTGTTTTATTATGCCATTTATATAATATATTTGATAGTTATGAATAAACTTTTGTATTTTAAAATGGTAGAAAATCCAGTTTTTGACCTCAAAATAAAGCACTTTCCTGCTGTGCATGGCTGTAGGGACGAGCAGTTTTGTGGTACTTGGAATTCTATATAATTAATAAAAAAAATAATGCCACATTTATGGCTCAGGAAGGTGTAATTGTTCAAATAACATTTTCATTTTAAAATATAAAAAAAAAAAATTGTAACCCTAATGTGTATTTCAATTGTGATATTTCTTTAAAGTCTAGGGACAGAAAAGTGGACGTTTCTGTAGAATGACCCAAATCATGATTTAGTAAACTGATTTAAAATAAACATAACTGATTCTGCTGTGGACAGCATCTTCTGGCAAAGCACAGTAATTAATCTGCCTCAATCCTCACAAAGCATTATGGTTATTGAAGCTGTTGAATGCTCATAGTTTGTACGCTCAGAAATGCAGTGCACTCAATGTCCACTATTTTTCGTATAGTACTTAAAATAAATAAAATATTCCTCGATAAAAAAAAAAAAAAAAAAAAAAATCAAACTGATAATTAAACACAACCTTGGTGTTGCTAATGCTTGAGCTACAGGAATACAAGGAAGAAATTGATGCAATAAATTAAAAGACGCAAAAATGTTTCCGACATATTGGTTTGTTCTGTTTGCATTTCATAAATAATGGCCAAAAGTAAATGTAATTATTTACTTTTATTCTCAGTACTGCATTGATGTAATGCATAATTCCCATCTCTTCTCCTCTTTCATCCCTCAGTAATCCATACTAGCCCTGTCTGTGTTTACCGTCTGTATGCTTGCTTTAGCCAAATGTTTAAAGAGACTTTTTGCCATTCAGGTTTACACAATAGGATCATGTTCTGTCTTATGGGATCATTAAGAGACTCGGACCATCATAGGAGCACTTTAGTGGTGTATCAAAGGTCTGGCACACCTCACCGTGAGATGACTCGTGGATGCTGATGGTCAGTGTTTATGTGGCTAATCTGAGTAATGTTTACATGTTCATTTGAAACGCACCTCCCATCCTGAATGTTCATATGGCTTCCTTGCATTTGCGTGATTTGAACAGTGGTCCTCTTTAAACGTCCAGACAGGATGTTGTCTAATTAGATGGAGCCGCAGCTGCCATCAGACAAGCGATGCTTTGACTGACCAAATTTAAAAAGCCATTAAAGAAATGTACAGTAGCTACGGATGTACCAATAGACATGAAAGCGCCTGAAGGTGAAGTGTTTTTTCGGAACTACTAAAATAACTTAAAATAATTTCAGTCATTGTGCTTTCTTTTAAATACTGCAGAAGTATGCAAAATGACCACCAAGTTTTTAGGATGTTGTGAGTGGTTGCCAGGGTGCGGTTATGTGGTTTCTAAGATGTTCCTTTAGCATGTTTTTAAAGCATTTTGAATGGTTGCTCAATGGCCAAACAGCCCAGAAGTACTTGCCTTAGAAAACCACACCAATGATTGATTCCCAAACATTTATTTCAGCTGATTAGTGCCACCTTTAGTCAGATAATCAGGGTGTTTTGCCCCAAAATTACACCATTCGTTGAGCTCAAATATAAAGTTTAAAGAGGTCATGAACCGCCACTTATAAGGGGTCCACTTATAATGTTATCAAGATTTATACATCAAAAATAACATCATAATTTACAAGTAATAGGTTATTTTCGGTCCTGTTTTGACCCCCTTCATCGAAACACTCTTTTTGAATAGGTGTGGCGGATTGTAAACTCAGAAGTAAACGCTCACTGCTATAAATGGCTAACAGTTGTGTATGTTTGACAGCCTACATCCTTCATAGATGGACGCTGCTGTGATTTAGGTTAAAAAAAGGACACATACTCGGTACATATCAAACAATCTGTAATGATAGACAAAGCAATAGTGATCACGTAATAAAACCAGTTACTCACACTTGTGTTGCAGCATTACTGTCAGATCCAATGTAGTCGGTATCTTTATCTTTTTCTGAAAATCCTGTGTCAAATTGTGCCTTATTTTGTAAACAAATCTGTGGTAGAATAAAGTGAACAAAGGACTAAGTTCTTTCTGACATGGTCTGGCACTTCATTAAAAATAAAGTTCATCATATAAAGTTTATAATTTGGTTTCTGCGTAGACCTGCCTTTGCCGCAATTGTCATTTACCTACTATGTGCACTAATCGGTGGGTGGGGCTAAACAGGCAGTGATGCAGAAGCAGGCGTTGATGAGTGTGTTTATCTAGACTATTACTTCATATAGTGGCAGATTCTACAACTGTCGTTTTGGCAAATTTTAGACTAACGAGAAAGTTCTGAAACTCACAGGATGTTTTTATAGCACAATGACTTCTTGTATAACAAAAGATCAATGAATTTTGATTTCTCAGTTCATGACCCCTTTAAATAACATTCTTAAAAGCACCCATGAAAAACCAGGAAAGAGACTGGATGAGGATTTGGGAAAATGACAGATTTATCACATTACAGTGAATTATTTATGGAATATGTTCATTAAACTGGGAGAGTTGATCACAAGGGTACAGTACTTGTTGTCTTTTCAATATTGTTACCGTGGAAAAGAAAAATAAACTAATTCGAAGGAACAGAACACCGCAGACTAAAATGTTCCATTATAGCCTTCTGTTCTATTACGTTTGTGATATCAATGTCACATTAAAATTCCAAGCGTTTCATATTTTCCCTGATGGATAAAGACGCAGCATGATGGAAAATTCATGTGCTATTCAGTTAAACAAACAGATAAGAAACTTATCTGAAATAATTTTTTCAGTTCTTTTGACGAAGTTCCCCAAAGGGGATGTGCCACTTACGATATAAAACAAACATGTTCATAAAAGGAGGATGGTCTTCACTGCAAATTAATCTGTGATACAAGTACTTTTTTTTAAATAAAGTAAATTAAGTACTTTTACATTTTAGCCAATAATTTCTCTCCAAAATCTCTCCCAGCCCATTCATCCAATAGCAATTCAAACCACAGTTTCTCCTCAGCAAATTTAGTTTAGCCCCCCTCACAAAGACAGGAAGTACTGAATTCACAATAGGCATGGGGGCGGAGCACATTGGTGAAAAGATCCCCCTATACACCCCACCTTGGAATTTTTTATCCAGTGAAGGTCACAGTCCACTGCTCTTCATTGGCGTCCCGGCCGGTTCCTCGGACTGTAATGCTTTTGTGTAAAGACCCCTTTTCCCACACACCCCTTACCAAATACGCCCCTTCAGACCAGCACTGGCCCCTCTCGCCTAAACAAGAAACAAAACTAAACAAACGCAGAGTTGGATCTATTTAAAGAAGCCTCTAATTCCAAATTTAGCCCCATCTAAAGAAAACAGACATGCAAGACTGAGTTCTTTGGAAGCGGTTCAGTGATATGAAACCTGTTCGCGCAAAAGGTCCTACTTACAACACAAGACCTAGTGAAAACAAACGTATTTAGCAATAAATAACCAAACGAAACAGCCGCATTACCTCGTTTCCGTGCATGTTGCCCACGTATTTGAATTCCGGGATGCCCGTTGTGTGTTCTCTGGGATGTTGACCCAGTATTAATACCCAGAGTTCTCTTCCTAGAAAGACAAAATGTAAATGTTAATCGACTGCAAACAAATGTTTCAATAAGTGAATCAGTGCATTTGCAACTGAATTAAGTGCTGTGGATCTTGTGCCGGTCACATGATTAATGTCTCTCTGTTTTCTCAGTTAACCAGATACTCAAATAATGTTTTTGCACAGTTTGGCCAGGAACCTGGCAACCCAATCCCATGTAATCTCACGTCTAGCGCTCATTCACTCTGTCTGCTTGTCTCGGCCTCTGAGGACTACTGAATATGGAGATCTCATATTCATTGTGCAAGTTGAAGCATGCTTGCTTCAGGACATCTATAAAAAAAATAAAATAAAAAATCATCAAGATGGGCTTAAAAAGGGAAATGAAGTCTTCCAAACCATGACAGATAACCGTTTGTCTTTTATTTTGAATTTAATTCCATGGGTGAATTTGATCAAAATTTAAATATTACAATTTAAATGTAGCTTTTCAATTTTAATCTTAAAACATAAAATTTAATTTAATGGTCTGATAAGCACCCACAATACTCTAGCACTTTTCTGTGTGGAACTTGCCGCCGATCTACCTGGTAGAATGCTTTCCATAGTGTACCTTTACAAAGATCATCGTGGGCCATCCTGAACATCCCCAGGCGCCAAAGGTAGGGGTACTATTGTGCCTCCCTAAGTAAACTGTGGGGTGTGTGTGTGGTCCATGTAAAGTTCTCTAAGGTGTGGACCTTGAGATACTTGAAGCCTTTCAGTCTCACTACAGGGGCCTCTCTCCAAGTACACAATAGTTTCTTTAGTCTCGTTGACACTCTGTTAGAAAAAGTGTCAGGTTCTCTATCTCCTACAGATTAGCTACTTTTATATACATTCAATTCCTGTAAAATTACTGGATACATTTTTTTGTTAAAACATACCTATTATTCGACACCAGAATGTCATAAAACAGCCTCTGAAACTGGAAATATAGTAAAGGTATGAACAATTTAGGAAGAATTTGGTACTGAATACACAATTTATGCAGTTGTTCAAGAGGTCTCAGTTCATAATTTACTTGCAAATCTAAAGGTGTCAAATTCTGTGAATGGGTCAACCCAAAAAGCAGACATCTTACAGTATGTCAGAGCATCCTGTACGTGCATGCCAATGTTGCTATGTTCACACATACCATCTATATAGGACTTGAACAGCTTATTTTGGCATTGTCTCCACTGATTTGACAATATTTCGACAGCAAGTCCTCTCCACACACATCCTCCAGAAAAATGCAGATTTACAGCCAAGTGTCCGTGTCATCAGCAAAGTCAGTGGTCTTTTGGTCGAATACACTCAAATATACTGGAATAATCAGACCTGCTATTAACGCACCTGGCCTATTATTTCCAAAGCAACAAAAGAGTAGGTGTGACCTTGGATAGATTTTTATAGGATTTAAATTTGACTGCTTAAAGTCGGCATGAAATTAAACTTCACCCTGTCTATTTTCTAAATGCATGTTGTTGTTACATATATATATATATCTTATTGTGAGCAATTCATTTGTGCACGTTTCTTTTTTTTTTTTTTTTTATGTTTTGATCTCAATCAAGTTATAACTGAACCAAAATAGTCATAACAGACCTCCCTACATCTCAGTACCCGCCCCACATTTTCTTCAATAATCCATTACACTTCAATGTATGTCACAATATGGAAGAAAAGACCTGACGCTACTTCGGTTTCATTGTGACTTTAACAGCAGCTGAAAAACTGCTCCATTCCATTTCTTCCATTAACAAAGTTTGTTTTTGCATTTCCGTACAGATCTGAAATCCAATTACTGCTGTTTATCAAACAAGACAAAATGCGCAGAATTATGAATGATTAAAGGATTTCTGCAGTGTAATCTTGATTAAGCCGACACTGTTGCCAAATGACAACTGGCATTTGTCTGGGTTGATAATCACCATAGAAGAGCTTTAGTTAATTAGGCCCAACTAATCAAGCATATGAAACATAATATTACATCAGAGATAATCATAGCCCACCCCCACCTCCCGTTCTTGCCCCAGTGGGCAACTGTAACACTGATTAGGCCGAGACGGGGCGGTCAACAAACAAGGACAGCCTTCCAGGCTAAGCAGCTGGTGTCCTAGATTACCTCTAGTCAGCTCGGGTCTCTTATTTCCTGGCCTTAAATAGACAACACAGTGGGATTAGGACAAGGGGTTAGCCTGACAGGGCAAGAGCGTACAATGGCTACACAATCTCCTTGAGGTCTGAAGTGATTGGAGAAATGGGCTTTACAATCAGCCAGTAACAAAGGCTCCCAAGAGATGAAGGAGATGTGTACAACTTTATTAAGGGTTGCTTTCTTGAAGTGCGACTCCATCAGCTAAATGAAAAGATATGGTACCACCCTGTCCTTGGATTAGCTACGGCCACTACTTGCATTAGTAGAATTTGATCTTTAACTGGGGAAGCAGAGGTTTACTTGAGATTTTAATCAACTAAAGTGGGCCCAAGGGTCAGCCTTGGGGCACACCGCTTGTCTAGAGATGAAGAAAACGAGATTTGGTCAGAAGCATATGGAAGACCACACTTATGGAAACGGAGGTTGAGAGAATACGTGCAGCTTGATATTAGCATCTAAATCAGATGAAGAAAAAGAGAGAGAGAGGAGAGAGGGAGAGAGACTTGGCAGCGGATGTGTTCTACTCAATGATGGTTTTGTGCTGAGCCAAAAGAGCAACCTGATCCACCTACCGAATTAAGTTAAAATGTCACAGACTTGCAGAACCTTCAAAGATAAGCCAATGTCTCCATCACTCTATCACTCTAATCTTAAACACCATAGCTGTGAGCTAGGTGGCCAGAGTAACTCAACAAAATTACTTTATTAAGAGCAAAACACAGGATATGAAATACAGAGCGTGGTAGATTTTGATGGAATTAAGATATGAAAGACTATCATACACGTGTCATTTAGTTCTTTAAACGCATTAAAAATATTGAACAAATTACAGTTGTGTATATACAAACACTACCATTCAGTAAGATTAATATTTTCTTCTGCAAACAATCAACACGATTGTATAATAAGTATTTCCTAATATTACTGTTTTTACTGTATTTTTAAACAAATAAATACAGCCTTGGTTGAACAAACCTATTACAAAAAAAAAAATTGACCCCACACTTCTGAATAGCATCGTGTATTCATTCACTCATTCTGGCCTAACATTTTTATTTAAAAGTGGTAAAGATGTATGCTTCAAAAAGGCAAAATCAAATACCAGGATGAGTATGAGCTACATTAAATCAGAAAAAAAGTCTTAACCTTTAATATCAAAAGGATGCCTGACAATCACTTTCTTTCACTGTTAAAAGTACTGCCTTGTCTGCTTCCCACATGCAAATCAAAGGTCAGCTTTATTTGTTATACCAATCTCTAAACACAGGAGCTGCATTGTGCTCCTGTGCGGGCAGTATTTACCAGCTCTGTTTAACTCTGTCAGATTGACCGACTGT
The DNA here is from genome assembly GCF_012432095.1 of Onychostoma macrolepis. Classification (NCBI taxonomy): domain Eukaryota; kingdom Metazoa; phylum Chordata; class Actinopteri; order Cypriniformes; family Cyprinidae; genus Onychostoma; species Onychostoma macrolepis. Next base: position 19,514,731 of record NC_081158.1, on the reverse strand, counting down.
GGAAAACAGCAAATCTTTAGCTGCACTGATTTCCCTTTTAAATAACAAATGGGATGAGCAAACTATCCTTTCAAACATCCCCAGACAATACAGACTGCTTCAAAACGCTCTTTCAATATGACCGTATAGGCGTAGAGTAAGACCTTTGAAGCAAAGCATTGTAGCTACCCTGGATCCTTTTGTTGGGGTAATAGAGTAAAACTGGCTGGTCTTTCCAAACACCTGAGTAGAACCATGGGAAACTAGTGTGAGGTCTATTCAAGCGAGTTGTGTTATCTCGCTGGATTTTGCAGCTGATATGAACCGCTTTGCTACACTTCAAGTGGTTTGGTATTTGGCGCTCAGAAACTACAAAACGAGAAGTTCAGTCAGAGGCCAAGATCCTAATCAAATGTTTTGTCTAAATCACTAAATTAACAAAATACAATTTTCTCAGATATGAACAACAGATTTAACAAATTTGAACAAGTATATCTACCTAAAACCTAAATGCACTCTTTCAAAGGTTAATAGCATTGTGGTTTAAATATACATAAATGCTTATGGAATTGCAACATAAAACTGGAAAGTACTTCAGTCTCAGTAAGTACTTGTGTACCAACTATGATCAACATGTAGCAGGACTGAAAGGGCTGAGGAGATGGACTTGGGCACCTTTACATAAGACGCTTCAAGGGGAGACAATATTTTTAGGTAGTCCAGCACGTTCAGAGAGATACTGATGTGAATTTCACAGACAGTGAGAGATTCTCCATGAGATTTTCTATGGAAGTTCCCAATATTGCTTTATAAATGGCCCTAAACAGTATTGGGACATTTAAGCAACACCTTAAGTGAATGAAATATACGTCCTTCATAAACAAACAAATGAAGCAAAAGCATTTCTCAGAACTAGTTTTCAGGGGATGGATGAAGTTAAACCATAGGTGTAATTAAAAACTAAAATAAATCAATAATATTACGCAACCAGAAAGGATACTTTTTGACCTAATCTTGAACAGCATCTGTTGATTTATCATTTAAAACCTAACACACTTTTTTTTTTTGTGAAATGTGGAAGGTTCATTGACACTTAGTTTATTTAACATCATTGCATTAGATAACAAAATGTTAAGACACCACACAAGGGACCAAATATTTTTGAGGTCAATGTTCACGTAAACAGCTGTCAGTTTACAACAACTCACAAAATGGAAAAGGCATCTGCTTACAAATCCATCAATAGAAAATTAAAAATGAATCCCAAATATATTTATCGAAAAACACACGAGCAAGAGTGCTGTTGATTTGGCTGGAGATACATGGCCTTAGGGTATTTAACCATTTAACTTTTGATAGGAATGAAAACAAGGCTGTGAGGGGTAGAAGTACAGTGCGTTCAATGGATTGTAATGTTGTTTAACAACATACCGATTGTTCAGCTGACAAAAAAATCTTTCTGAAAACAACAAAACAGAGTAGACAAAAACTCCATAAAACAGTTTTGAAATGTTAGGACCTCACAGCCGTGTTTTCTTCAATATGGTGTCTGACTAACCTGATTAAGGTCTATTCAGACCACAATAACAAATGAGACTGCTTTTCCACAATCCTTACAAAAAGTTTTTTCAACATTGACATTATTGCCAGCCCGTTTTTGTTCCATCAACTAAAGTAGTTAAAAAAAAAAAAAGCCAGAGTGCAATGAAACGCACATCTCCAAAGCAACATGCTGTAGCAGTGCTCCCGAATGAATTAGCTTACAAATAAGTCAGATCAACAAATTCAATGATTTACCTAAAAAAAACTGGTCAAAAACCTACTGCTGTGAGGGTGTAACCTACAGAAATATTAGCTGGAAATCCTACACTTTTCATTCCACTGACTTTCATTCAAGGAGATGAAAAAAGTTCCAAACTTTGGTGAACCCCGAATTCGTAACACATTATGTGTGCGATCAGTAGAAGAACGATAAATCACATGTGACCAATAAGATGCATTAAATGAATACAAACTTTAAAGCGATCTGTTTGTAATATGTTAAATTCATGTTATTAAAAAAGGCGACACAGAGCAGGAAGTCATAACTCATTTGTTTGTCCAAAAATGTGTTAATATCTTCTAAAATTATTATTTACTGTAAACATTTTAATGTTTTGCTTTAACTTTATTGCTGCTTTTTTTTTTTTTTGTCTTATCCTAATGTACCCCGGCTATCGTTGGAAACCAATAAAACCAATAAATAAAACACCAAAAAAAATAAAATAAAAAATAAAATAAAATAAAAATCACATGCTCACAAGTCTAGTGTGACCGCGTCTTAATACACAGCTACACATTCTCTTTCTTGAACCCGCAAACATACACAATATAAACACTGAGAAGTCCCAGTGGTGAGAGTCTGTATATCAGGCCAATCAAATTATATAACCAGAACTAACCGTTTTATGCATGTATAAATAAATACACAGATTAACTCCCCTAGTTTTTTCCCCTACAGAAGCACTCTCGCTGCTGTATTTGGCTCACTGTACTGCTGCTGCTGTTTGTAGACTCAAAAAAAAAAAAAAAAAAAAAATTGTTGCACAATAAGCTCTCTGATGGACAGCCAGGCAATAAGTTTGAACCTGTTGCATGCGTCTGCCACCATATGCCTGCCCTCAAACAGTATAACACTGTGTGCTCTTCTGCAGGAACACAGGAAGAGTTCAACTCACGGATGATAATAGGAAAATATTGTCAGGTTAATGCTGCACCACAGCTGCTTTACCTTCAACGGACTGGCCAATACTGTGTAGATGTGTGATATCAGGAAACTTCCTGCTAATGTCTTTCAAGTACTGCTCCATTTCCCTGCTGTTATGATAGCGAAACTCCAGACCGTGAATGGATGACAGCCAGGACCATAAGAACAGGCAGAGCGTGAAGATGAACATCCTTTGAGCCAGTACAACTGAAGAGCGTGGAAACCTTTTCCAGAAACACAAACAGAAGACAATGACGTGATGTGCCCTCATCTTGATTCATTCCACTTTTATTGTCTGTCAATATGGATACATATTTTTAAAGCCCTGAGGTTTGAAAAAATATTTAATAAACATGTTTCTTTATATGACAGGTGTTTGCTCGGTCCAAAAATGCTATCTAGATAAGCAGCTCACTAGGAAATTATTTGATATATAGTTTGGACAGAAGAGCCCAAGGCTGTCTATGTAATATAATTACCTAATTTTCAGAATTATCTATCTATCGCCTCATGCACTTTATAAATGCCCTTACAAAAGGTACTGTGTTGGCAACATGGTACAAGTATGATATTAATGCAATTTCACTGACTTTACTACATTTACATGGTATTTCAAGGCACTTCAAATATGGCATGTTAGTGTTCACATCCAAAACATGATCATTGTCTTGCGTCTAACAGGTCAGCGGTAATCTAATATGCTTTAAACAGCATTAATGTAATATGCTTTCAAGTCAAGGTTAATGTTTGTTTTTAGATATTAATGTTTGCCTTTTCTAGGAGCGTGCAGTACATTTCTGAAGAAAAAAAAACAAACAAAAAAAAAAGTATTTGCTGAGGACAAAGAAGCCACCAATGATGTCCATTAATGCAAATTTATGGAAAAGGTTAGCAGGTCTTACTATTCTTTACATATTTGTGGTGGAACCATGCTACAGTGATGGTATCTGCTCTATATAATATCAATAATATCATATCATTACAACATATATGTATATGTACAAACAAACTCATAACAGTGCGTGTACAAACAATACACTACAGTATCAACAAATAATTAAAACCGCCATTTTGCACTTAAATTATAAATAAAACATGACCTGATTTATAAAAAAGAAACAAACCGCATTACTTCATAAGGAGACTACTAATTAACCAAACAACTTTAGACGCTGCACTTAATAATAATGAGAGTAACAGTTAAACGAGCAGCTTTACCTCTCGTGCGTTCTCTGGCGGTTCTCTGAGACTGTTTAAGTCCTTCTCCTGTTTGTTCAGTTACTCTCTTGTCATAATATCACACAACGAGATGTTAATAAAGTTCATACGTTGTCGTCCTGCTCGTGTCATTGAGAAAATGAAGGTGTCTTGTTCCATAGCGCAGTGAGTTGAACCGACTCCAGCCTCAGTGTGTGTTTGGTGCAGCTGTAGTGACTAATGAGGAGGCGGAGCGCTCAAACACACACACACACACACACACACACACACACACACACTGAATCAATGACACTTTTAACATAACTTACTTGGTGTGTTCGGTGAACTACTGTTTATTAATCTGTTTACTATTTACATTCGATTCAAATGTACACCGCACGCGTACAGCGACAGGTATTACCTGAAAATGATATGCATATTCCAGTATTGCTTGACATCTTGACCAATCCAGTTTGTATATTCTGCTGCTACTGACTGTCATATTGACCGTCACGAATCATAAAAAAACATATAGAGATGACAGTCATAAAATATGGGAAAGGGTCAAAGCCATTATGGCTTGGATGTCACATCACATGGGATATCATACATCAAAAAGTTAACATAAAAGTACAAAACAACTACATTAATAATTTGAACAATTGCTATGGACAACATGTTTACATATTCTGCAAACACCATTTAAGAGAGGAACACAAAGAAGAACCAAAGGAAAATGGTTGGCAGCCAAATAGTTTCATTTTAGACTAAGATTTGAATTTTGCTGTCAAATTTTAGGTGTAGCACACATCTCCGGCTTCCTGCAGAGTCCCTCGGGGCGACAGTACAACCAGATAAATGACATACCTGTTACTGCAAGCTCACACTCACCTACTTTAGAATTATGCATTAGTGAGATTATTAGAAATAGATGTGTATATTGTCCAAAAGATCACATAAACACATCACAGTCTAGTTGCAAATAAACTTGACATTTGCATTGCCTCATTATTCTTTATACTGATCTAAACGAGTGCTTCAGCTTGGTCCAGTCTGCATTTCTAGGATAACAAACTTGAAATGTCTACAGAGCCCTCTAGAAGGAAAAGGTCATTTATCAACAAACTTAAACTAGACCTATGCGTTTAAAGAAAACCAATGAAACAAGTATTTACTTTTTTTTCCAATAGTGGAAGGTGCCCTGAATACCAGCCTCTATTTTTGTCGTAAAACATAAACACGAGTAACAAACATGATATGTCATCTTACATGAGTCAAGTCAGAGGAAGGATTCCACTTTACCTGACCTATCTCCTCAAACACTCCAAACATGTTTAACAGTAGCCTACCATTAAGGTTCAGTCACTGACACGGTTGAAATCCAGACATTTTAAAAGGAATCCATGTGACTGGGAATTTTATGTGAGGGTGAAAGATTTCCACACAGAGATTTCACAAAGGGCTCCAGTTGGTCATACGAATTTGGCGCACCGACCAACAGAAAGCTGCTTGGTTTGAAAGTGACTTTTGTGTGAACTGTGCTTCATATATTGGTACGCTATTGACAATGGACCCTTTTTTGCCAGTAAAATGTCACTGAAATTTCACAAATGTGACTGAAACTTTTGGCCACTTTTACCCTTGTTCAGAGGTGTAAAATACTTGAGTAATTTAACTTTCATCAGTTAAATGTCTGGCTTCGAAAGTTCACAATCAAATATGAGGAAGCATGTTGAGGTAGCAAAGTTGCATTTTCCCAAAAAATGTTTATTCATTATTTGTTCTGTTTTGATAGAGCCATTAGCTGTGTAATATATTAGCTGAATGCACAAGATTGAGTGCAAATAAAATCAGTGATGAGATTTTAAATACCATTCATATTTTTGTGGAAATATTTTCTTAATTAATAAAACATCTCCAAAAGTGTTTAAATAAGCATTGTTTGTTAAATTAATTGTAATTCATGTTTAGTGATGTTCTCACCAGGTAGTGGATAAGTTGTATTTATAATGTCATTATATGACACATCGAGTAGGAATCAGGACTGTCAATGTTTTTTTTTTTTTTTTAATCTTAATAATTACATTATTTGCTCATTAATTAATCTAAATAGTAACACATAATTATTTATCAATATTTGCTGAGAAAAAAAAAACAAAACTATAAAAGCCCCAAATAAATCATTAAAAGATTAACAACACACAAAAAAGTGGCCTTTCAAAACGTTAATGTTGTATGTTTTAATTATATGACTCTCATTAACTCAACACATTATAGTATTCTGTGTGGAATATGTTTTATCACATCTTGCTCTTCAAAGGGATACTTCACCCAAAAATGAAAATTCTCTCATCATTTACTGACCCTCATGTCATCCCAGATGTTTATGACTTTCTTTCTTAAGATGAACACAAGCAAGATTTTTAGTCCAGATAATGCAAAACAGAACCACTTCAGAACCCACACAAAGTGAACACGACGATCAAATTTAAAATATTAGTATTTGTATCCTTCTTACATAAGCCTATCATTTCACTTAAGAAGACACTGATTCATTAACAGGGGTTGTATGCGTTAGTGTCATATTCACTTTGTGTAGTTTTTGAAGTGTCATTTTTGGATGTCCCATACACGTGATTTTTTTCCCCTAAAACCCTTAGCTTGTGTTCATCTGATAAATGAAAGTCACATGGGATGGCATGAGGGTGGAAAGGATGGAGTTTGCTTTTAATCCCTTTACCTGTATTTTTTTTTTTTTTTTCCGGTGTTCCGCTGTGCTGCATTTTAATTGTTGTTGTTGCACTAGATATATGTGTTTGACCTGCACCATTGCATTTTGCTTCATTTCTCCCTTTAACCAAACTTCCGAATGTCTGTCAGAAAAGAAAGTACTTCTACTTTTTTAAAGTTGTACTTTTTTACTTTTACTCAAGTATGTTTTTGGCCAGATTCTTGTACTTTCACTTGAGTAAAATTTACTAGAGTACTTTTTACACCTCTGCCCTTCTTCTATATTTTTATGGCAAAATCCATTCATTTCAAGAGGATTCCACTCGATTGGGATTTTTTTGCATGAGAGTGAAAGATTTTGCGACAGGTTCAAGTTGTTGATTCAAATTTGAAATTGACTTTTGTGTGAACTGTGCTTCATATATTGGTACACTATTGACAATGGACTCTTTTTTTTTTGCCAGTAAAATGTCACTGAAATTTCATAAATGTGACTGAAACTTTTGGCCACTTTTATAAATAAAAAATTAAGAAATACCCCTACCATAGAAAAATGAAAACACGGATTCTAGGAGCACAAGTATAGCTCAAATATATTTTGAATTTAGTATATTTCTGAGAAGTACATAAAAGTAGACTAAAAGTATACTTTCCTATTTTATAGTTTAAAAGAAGTATACTAATAGCACACTTAAATAAACTTATTTTTCGTTAGAGTTGTTCTCAATTTTTATGGGCAAAATCCAGTCATTTCAATAGGATTCCACCCGATTGGGATTTTTGCGCAAGAGTAAAAGATTTTGCAACAGGTTAAAGTTGGTGATACAAATTGGGTTCCTTGACCAAAAAAGCTGCTTGGTTTGAAAATGACTTCTTTGTGAACTGCGTTTCATTCATTGCTAAATTATTGACAATAGACAATGGGACCCATTTTTGTCCACAAAATTTTGCAAACGTACCCAAACCTTTTCTTTTAAAATGTGGTCACATTTAACCATGTTTGGTAAATTGTCACAGGCAAAATCCAGTCATTTCAATAGGATTCCATGCGATTGGGATTTTGCGTAAGGGGGGGAAGATTTCGCAACAGGTTCAAGTTTGTGATACAAATTATGCAAATTTGGTGCATTGACCAAAAAAAAGGTGCTTGGATTGAAAACAACTTCTTTATTAGCTACGCTTCATAGCCTACATTGCTACACTATTGACAATAGACTCATTTTTTTGGACACACAATTTCACAAAAATTTTGCAAATGTGACCATACCTTTACTCTTAAAGTGTGGACACATTCACCCTTGTTTGGCGAATTTTCTTGGGCAAAATCCAGTCATTTCAATAGGATTCCACACAACTGAGATTTTTGCATGAAGTTGAAAAGAATTTCAACAGGTTCAAGTTAGTCTCACGAATTTGGTGCATTGACCAACAGAAAGCTGCTTGGTTTCAAAGTGACTTCTTTGTGAAATGCGCTTCATTCGTTTCTACGCTTTTGACAAAAGGCAATGGACCCATTTTTAGGCTGTGAAACTTTATTCTTGTTCGGCAAATATTCATGGGCAAAATCCAGTCATTTGAATAGGATTCCATGTGATTGGATTTTTTGCCTTAAGACCACAGATTTTGACCAAAAGAAAGCTCCTTGGTTTGGAAAGTGATTCGTACATTGCTACACACCTGGGAGACAGGCCCACTAAATCTCACTAATGTGACTGCACATTTAATCTTACTATCTAACTTGTACATCTTCTGAAATGTCCATGTGGAAAGTTACTGTATTGATGCCAGGATGGTTGCTAAGGTGTTCTGGGTAGTTATTAGGACACTGCTAAGGCGTTGCATGGAAGTTAAGTGGTTACATACAGTTAAAATACAAAACAGTTGGCTTCCAGATATGGTTTGCGCCCCTCCTTAAAGGTATGTCTATGAGATTTAACTCACATGAGTTTAAATGTAGGTTAAGTAACTTGTTTGCTTGCACCATCTTAAAATCCGTATCCATTCAAGCCTATAATTCCAGTCTCAATGTAAAAACCCACATAATAGCTCTTGCACATCATTAGTCCTGACAGCTGCAATCTAGTCTCATATTGTGCTGCATGTGCGAAAGTGTTCGTGCATGTGGTTATCTGTGTGCTCAGACGTCTGGAGGTGTTCACTGGTATGTGTCTGTACACATCCACATTTGACAAGAGGTTTTAAGTTATGCATGTTACATAGTGTACAAGTACCTTGCTTAAAAAATAAATCATTTACAGTTGTGATATCTATGAAATGTCACATTTTTGATAAATCAGCTAAATCTAGACCAGCAAATAAACCTGATTTCTGTTTCTTTCAGCTGGTCTTGCTCTTTATTTGTCCACTGGTCGACTCATTTTTAGGTCAGTCTTCAAAAACCATGTGTTGCGAGATCAATCCTCTAGTGAACGCTGACAGGACGCCCATGAATTATGTCATTTTAAACACTCAACAACAAACAGTTTCCAGTGACCTGAAGGCAAAATCTACTCCAGCCATCTCCTCTTTGTTTGTTCCAGAAAAAGAGGTTGAGACATATGCAGTTTCATTTCAACACCTTGTGTCTCGGTTCTTATGCTATTAGGAAATTCACTTTTCCTGATGTGGCTCACAGAGCTGCTGACAGTTTTCATACTAAATGAGTGAAACAGTTGGATAATTAACTTGAAAAGTTTCCACGTCTTTGTTCGCCAGAGACAAAGAAGTCATAGGGACTGGAAACGATGGCCTAGACTGACTTTATCGTAAGATAATAAACATCAATCACTCTTATCATCATGCAGGTTATAAGTATTGTCTATTGTTGTCAACGCAATGCAGTGTTTTGAAAATAACTGAGAAGTTTCCATATGGCAGGATTATTTATTAGTGAGTTTGTCTGGGAATTGAGACAATGACCTTATCAAGGTTTTTTTGTCTTAAATCGAAAAGGTTTTCAGGCTTTGCCCTCAGGGTCTTCATTTATTCAATGGCATTAACATTAAATCAAGAGTCAATAAAGTCATATGTAATGAAGAGTTAACTTTTGTATCAAGCGTCATTCTGAGTAAAATCCTGCACCAGCCTTACCTACTTCATGAATTGTTAAGTTTGAAATAGATCTCTGGTATCAAATTGCACAATATGTTTAAGCAGAAGGAGACATCTGGTGGTTGTAAGAAGATCGCGCATCCAAATAGAATTGAATCAATCGCATATTTTCATTAAACAAGTCAAAACACAATGATATATTTCGTAGTGTTACACACACAAACAAAATGGCACCCACATTTTTTTTTTTAAATCACCCCATGTTTTATTAGAGAAGGGGAATTCTGATAATTAAGTTGCATTTAGTAGTTTAACAAAGAAATATTCAGTTCAACAACCTGACATGGAATGCTGTGTCAAAATGAAGTGTGCTAAACCAGTTCATTATACTGCAATGACAAGCCTGGAAGAAGGAAATAATTTGGCGCTAGAGCAGAGAATAAATTAGCTAGCTTGTCCATGAATAAGACGTCATTTTTTTTTTTTTTTTTTGCATTGATATGATTCTGAATAGCAGATGAGATCACAAAGGGATACATAAGGAGTGTGTGTTGTATTATGAAATAATCCATCTGCTACATATTCAGTAGCAAACATACTCAGGCAAAAAAACTGTGTGTATAAATGAATGTGTGAAATGAGTTGGTAGTGTTGTCGTGCCATATAATCAAGTCAAGTTGGCCATTAAAAAAAAAAAGAAAAAAAAAGGTATAAGTCAATGTACATGGCAAGTAATGTTCAGTGAATAATGTTAAGTAAGATGATAAAATGATAAACACAGGTCTACCTAATGTCCATGTGGTTGGAGGAAACAATGCTGGTAAATTCCACTTGGAATTGGATAATCAAAACGAAAAAAACAAATCAACCTCATATAAACCTTCATGAAATACATCCATGCAAAACAAGTGTGCACTTAATAGAAATAAAACAAAATGTGTTAAAAAAGGGTTCACTCATTTGGAATGCGGACTGGAAAATTTACCAACATGTCTGTAGAAATTCAATGAGATGTACAGCTTGATGTGTTATAATAACAACATGTAAAACCTGTGCTTTTTGTGAAACTGAAATTCGATAATCTGTTGTAAAAAAGTTGATTATTTAAAGAATTCCACTGAGTAACAGCACAGGTACAACCAACTTATCACAGCAGCTGCATGCTACAAACTACCAGCCATATTATTGAATTATTGAACAGATTTGTGATTCAGTAACTACTTGCATAACTTGCACTGGGCATCACAGACAGATATTTTTCAGATGAATTTGGGTAAATTAGGCCACTTTAACTGTCCCAATTTACTTAAATTCACCCTTTGTTACAGACTTCTCTGCTAATGACAGTGAAACAGTGTTGTAATATTCTGCTGGCCAAATCCAAGGCAGCTTTCATAATTTTCATCAAGCTCTGGCATCAGTTGGTCTTATCAGTTATTAATCTGTTACCTTGATGAACTGAAAATATGAGATCTACTTGCTGGTCAGTGCAAAATATTTTGAGAACGCACATACCCCCTAAAATTCCCTTTCAACTTAAGATTAAATATCTGCATTTTATATATAACCTCAAAAAACAAGTCTTACAAACAAGGTTTTTACTTTCACTTGAACACTGTAGTGACGCATTGAAATGTTCTGTCCAACAGTGATTACATTCACTGTTAGTTGTTTGTAATATACATAGCTAACCTACACAAATCTTTGTTCTTAAAAAATATATTCACAATCAAGGAATAAAGTGTCCTCTAAAGTATGCTTATGTCTGAAACGCATTAAAAAAATAGATGATAATTGATCAGTAACTGAGTTTGTCCATATGAAAAAGACTCTCCATAACCCTCTATTTAAATATCTCAGTGTGCTAACCAAAAAAAAAAAAAAAAATCCCTCCTTGCACATTTAAGCTTTGTTATATTACTCACATCGGCAGTTAATGGTTATTTTACGGACAAAAATGTACAAACAAAAGCAACAGTAAATTCTTCAGTCAGTCTTTGATCAGTACAAATGCCTGAAACTAACAACTCTTGTGTGGTAAGACTTGCCAGACAAACGAACAAACAAACAAACAAACAAACAAGAACGCAAAAACATTAAACCAACACAAAACTTCTTGCTAGCCATTACTCATACAGTGTATCCCTCTATCTCAGTCCCTCTTAGAGCAGCATGGACTCCTGCATTGCAAAGGCCTCCTGCGCCTGCCTGTAGTGTGTTCCTCCGAACAGCGGGGGGAGATGTTGTCTGCTGGAGTGCTCTTGGTAGGGTCCTCTGAAATGGAGCGCAGTGTCCGAGATATTTGCAGGGGCGAAGTTAAACTCCTGAACGGGGTGAATGGGAGAGAGCTGAGCTTTCTGGAAGCTGGGAGATCGAGGTAGTCCCACAGGAGATCGCGGAGGCCCCGCCTCCATGTCCCCATACCAGCCCTCTCTCCGTCGGTGCGCCTCATAACGCAGTTCTGTGGGCGTGTAAGCTGGAGAGCCCATCAGACGAGTGGGTTGTCGCATGTAATACCCTCCCTCGCCAACACTGTCTATCTGGGACGAAAGCTCAGCAGGAGCAACCCTGAGAGGGGGCATGTTTGGGGGTGGCCTTCGGTAGGTTAAGTAGCTGTTGTTCATCAGCGTTTTCTCCGGCGAAGGGTTAGATGAGCCACGTCCCGTAGTTGCGTAAATTTGCTCAGCGTATGGTGGGCCGTATAGTCTGTCCTCGGACCGAGAATCTGAAACGTAGGAAGTGTAGACAGGAGTCATGCCAGGTGGGTAGTGCAAAGGTGCACGGGGTTCTGGTTTGCTCTGTTTGGGCATTCTAAAGGGAGAGACGCCAGTTCCATCACTAGGGGGACGGGTGGGACTGCCCTGTCTCAAAGAAGGTCCGACATATGGTCGGGAGGGGGGGCGAGAGGGCGGCTTCTCGAGCTCTATAATCTCTATAACCTCTCCGTCTGGTCCTGGGACATTGTCGTATTGCGAGGCGTTGGAGGTGCGGTTGGAGCCTGGAACAAATGCTCGTGAACGGGGTCGGTGCTGTGCCCCGGTGGCCTCCTCTGGAGTTGGGGAGCTGGGCGAGGGTGGAACACCCATAGTTAGACTCAACTGGCTTTCCCGAAGTGCTGCAGCCTTGACTGCCTCCAGTTTGCCCTCCGAAGGCTTGACCCAACGAGGTGCAATGTCCCTGCGCATGCTGGATCTAGCATTGGAGTTGTGATTCACCTGGTTCTGGGTCAGCACAGTTGGGACCCGTTCCCTTTGAGTGTCCACACCCCGTCCATCCCTCTCGCGTTTGTCTGGATGAGGTACCTTGTCCAGGGAGCTGGGTGGCCGACTTTCTTGGTACCTCTCTGGTGTTCCGTCAGTGACGGGACCAGACTCTGCTTGTTTACTGACGCTTGCGGCAGGGCTCGAACCATGAGGGGGAAGGCCCTCGACTCTCTTCCCGACCGGCTGCCCGTTAGCCACATGATTCGCCAATCCTGGAGGCTCAGGAGGAAGTTGACCTAATGGTTTCTTAGGAAACTCATCCTCCTTACCTGCACAGGTGATAGAGGAATAGAGGAATTTTTTTTAGCAGAGCTAACATTAGTACAGAAAAGCCAAGTATTAAAGACCCCATGAAATCGAAACTTTATACAAACTTCATCTGCGCTCAAAATTTTCTCTTTTCATTTGAAACAAATCAAAACATTGATGACTCCTCTTGCACATACAAATTTCTGACCAATAAAATGCTCTCTGCCAGAAAACCACATTTCATGGAGTCTTTAAATCAGTGGTCTCCAAACTCTGTCCTGGGGGGCCAGTGTCCTGCAGAGTTTAGCTCCAACCCTAATTAAACACACCTGAACCTGCTAATCAAGGCCTGTATCCGAAACCACCCCCCTACACGCACAAATAGGGCACTATTTGAGGGGACAGCCATTTGTAGTGTTGTCAGAAACCATAGTGGACATTCTCGAGTGCACTCATACAATCTCACAATGCACCGCAAAAAGCGAGTGTACAACCATTGCACACTCAACAGCTAGAGAATACCCATAATGCACTGTTAGAGTCGAGTGCTGAATGAATTGCTGCATCTCGCCAGAAGATGGCGCCTGCAGCAGAATCATCCATCCAATCATTTTACATAGGACTCATCCATGGCGTAATACAGTGTAATTAACACAGGAATAAATTAATTGTAAATTGATTATTAAATTGTTTAACTAGGGTTTATACATGATTTCCATAACAGAGTTCAAGATAAATCCTTTAATCTTACTACTGGAGCTGCCAGTTTCCCAGTTTAAATGATTATTAAGCAGCGAGCACAAACTATGCAGAAGTGCACTCAGTGTTCGAATTCACTCGCTCATTTTCATTTACTCCTTCAAGTAAGCTGAATTAGTGACCTATAGGGAATTGTGAATGAGGGTATAGGGGGCGATTTCGGATACAGCCAAGGTCTTACTAGGCATGCTAGAAACTTCTAGGCAGGTATGTTGAGGGAAGTTGGAGCTAAGCTCTGCAGGACACTGGCCCTCCAGGACCGAGTTTGGACACCCCTGCTTTAGAATATAAACAAACACTGAAGTGCAAGACTCATGCAGCTGAATGTCTTTTAGAAGAACCAAACTGCCAAATAAAACAAGAGTTACAGTTGACACTTCGTTCAAATAAAATCAAACCACAAACATCCACGGCTGGTGTCAAATCAAAGCTCAGATTGGGAACACTGAGGAGTCAAGAAGCTAAAAATATAAATGAAAATATTATCACAACACTTACAGTTCAAGCCTGACTGTGAACATATAAATCATGTGGAGAAAAGATGTGTTAGGTAACATTTTGAAACACAGCATGTGCACAATATTCACCTTCGCAGTGAAGGAAACTGAAGAAAACGTCAAGGGAATGATGAACGTTTACAAACAAATACTGATGGTTGGGGCGGATATTGGTGTGCACTGAGAAGGGGCTTGAGGAACGCAAACGTCAAAGAAACACAAACCCGTGGACACTTCCAAAGGTGCTGGTTATCATATTTCGGGTCCAAAATTAAGATTTGCCGAGCTGACAAAATGAATGGCATGTACGGTTTAAATCAAGACTCGTTGTTCATGGTTTCTCATGCAAATCGAACAGAAGACTTGATTTAGAATTGATTTCAATATTTAGCATGTTGCTAAGCTAATGATGCAATACTCTATCATACAAATGTAAAAAAATATTTTTATTGCTCATGTTTGGCAGTGAATTAATCTAAGTGCATTTATTATCAGCATTTCTCTCAGCTTAGATTCTTTTTTTATCACGAGTTTGTCATATACTGGGACTTTTTTTATGAAGGACACATGCCTGGCCAACATTGGGTATATCTGGAAACAATTTTTTTGTTTTTTATTTTTTACAGTGTTGGGAGTGCATCTATGACGTGGCCAATAAGAAATAAGGCCAATAAGAAATATCTATGGTTCTCAATTCTCATCATCTACTTAATTCATTTGCCATTGGCAAAAAGTTAATTTTGGACACTTTTATCTATTGACAAGTGTGTTTTTTTGTTCGCTTAAGTTAAATGTATCCGTTATAACTGTCCTTTTGCATGTTTCTAACATACAGTACGCCACAACACATTTTTGTGACATTCCCAAAACAAACATTTTAAATAAACGAGGTTACACTTTATTTCGATAGTCCACTTTAGACATTTTACTAACTATAAGTAACTTTGTAACTACATGTCATCTAATTCTCATTAATTTGTAAATACATGTCTACTAACTCTCAGAGTAGACTGTTAGGGTAGGTTTAGGGTTAGTAGAATAAGTTGACATATACTTGCAAAGTTTCTCATAGTCAATATGTTGTATGTTGTATGTTGTGGACCCATCAAAATAAAGTGTTAGAAGTTATTAAGCAGACAGTCTACTAATACTCTAATGACTGCTAGTTGACACGTAGTTGCAAAGTTACAAAGTTAGTAGAATATCTAAAGTGGACTATCGAAATAAAGTGTTACCATAAACGAAACCCGCCAAATCCAGGTTTTATGAAAGACAGAGAAACAAACGAGGGGAAAGGGACGTGTGTGTAGTGGGGGTAGACGAACGAATGGTTGGTTGATTGACAGATAAAGTAGTCAGTGCGTTTTTGCCCACCGGTTGGTTTTGTAGGAGGGTTGGCGCCCCCCTTTCCCAGACCCACTAGTGTAAGCAGAGGCTATGTTTGAAGCGAAAGGGAGAGAACGCAGATTAGACAAACAGTACATAGCAGCAGTGAATGAGTGTGTGTGTGTTTGTGCATGAGATAAAGGAACAGAGTCAGAGAGAGATTACCAGGAGACAGTGTGTGCAGTACGATGTGTCCCTCTATGGGTGGTGACACACAGCCATACATTTTATGATTTCAGTGTATGAGTGTGTGTTTAAAATACCTGGAGGTGGCAGCTCCAGTTTAGATCGCCTGAGCTCAGACATGGAGTGTTGAAGCTGCTCTATCACAAAGTCATCCTCAAAAAAGAAATCCTTTGACAGAGTCACCTGCAGAAACTTCACAAGCTCCTCCATGGACAACTTCAAGAGGGTTTCTAACACACAAGCACACATAGAGCGTTGAGAATACAAGTAGTTACAACAAGAACAGGACATTCAGAAGAATCATACACTAATTATAGCTAATTACAATTATTATAATCTATCCTGATCCAAGTCCTTTCAGGGTTTATTTAGCACACTGATCATCCATTTGTATTTATGAATAATCTTTATTTATCCGTATAATATCGGAGTTATTACTTTTGTGGAGTTTAAGGATGGTGTAGGACATTGCAGTCAGAACTCGCTCTCCTTCCAGAATATAGATGTCCCATATTCTCAGCGTAAGCGTGAATGGAGTCTATTCAATAAAACACACATTAATGCAGTCATTAGTAAGGTTTCAGACTGGATAACAGATAATAATGCAACATAACAATATGCTCAGATTTACTGAAATAATGTTTAAAGAGCACATACCCGATCCAAGAAACACTGAAAAAACCATTTCATAGTGTACAGGCTGGTGTACACCTCTTGATTATCCTGTAGAGGGCAGCAAAGGGACAGGTATTGTACATGAATGGCATCAAAACACATTAAAAAAACATTTTATTCGTGCCTCATACAGTGTACATACTGCAAAAACAGTTCAAGTGCTATGGTTGTACTGCATACTATTTGGAACAAAGCCATATGCGCTCTCTCTCTCTCTCTCACACACACACTCACACTTTGAGTGAAAGCTTATCGTTCTCTTTGATCCTATTTCTAATCCATTCACATCAAAGACTCTCTCACACACAAATAATTCATTAATTAATCCATCTCATTATTTATTAATATTGCCTTTTATTAATTACTCTGCCCTTTAATGAATCCCAGGCTGGCATTTCTTTGTGAATTCTTTGTTACATCAGGGTTGGCCAGCTGTTTGAGTTTATTTGAAAAAAAAAAGACACCATTACACTGACAAATGAAGATTACAGGCCAGAAATTATGGAATATAGGCCAACAATAAGACTGGATATGAAGCTTTTCAGACATTGTGGAAATTTGAATTTAGGACACGCAGGACAAAATTAATCAGGACAAAATGAATATCAACACTATTAAAAAAGTCTTAGATGCAAGAAATGTGTACCGTGAAGTATTACAAGTTCAGATGTCCCACTTTTTGAATGTAGTACATGATTTTTTTGTAGGCATTTGTGTCTTACTAAATGTTGTTTGAGCTTAGGCATCATCTTCTGCAGGATACGGTCATGATGCTCCTGGAAGCGCATGAGTTTAGGGAACCCTGGTACAAAGAAACCTAGACAAACACAACATTTTTCAAATTTGGTACAATAATTGTATGTGTTTGTTTGTTTATAATACACAGAATTTAAGAATTAAACAAGAAATGAATTTTGTAGCTCAGTGCTTTTGCTCATTTTGCTTTGAACATCAAGTGGTGACTCGACACAGTAAATAAAAATGTGAAATAAAAATGTATTAATGATACTACGAACTGCATAGCCTATGCTCATTTCATATATTTATTTAATTAAATAAATCACCATCTTAATATATATAAAAATGAATAATAATCATACTAATAAAGCAAGCATTTTCTTTGTCATTTCTAAATATCTATTATATTAGTATATTTATTATTATTATTACTACAACAACTACTACTACTCAACACCAGTTGAACACCACTATTCTAGAATGAGTTAAAGTGTGTGTGTGTACCATGCATGGAGTGTTTCTGTCCAGACAGCAGTTTGACCAGTGCCCAGAAAGCATCTTCCTCATTCATATAGATGAGTAACAGAGCAGTGATCTGGCTCATGCCCTGACAATAGCCCACCTCCTACACACACACACACACACACACACACACACACACACACACACGCACGCACGCACGCACACGCAGAGAGAGAGAGAATCCATAGTGTGCAGGTTCTTTCCACACATAAATCAAGTACAAGCACATACTCATAAAAAATGATTGCTACTGAGGTAGCATTTTAATTCAGTATTGGGACGCCAATTGGAATCAACATGGCAATATTTGTGGGCATATTTTACTCACCGTGTTATATACAGAATATGCAGTGAGCACATGAAATAGATCCTGCTGTCTAAAACACACAAGCACACACAAAACAATTATGGTCAAATAATCAATTCTGTTTTTCTGCTTTATATGTCATGGGTCATTAGGTTTAGCACATTTTTGCATGTTCTGTTCTTTCCCTCTCTCATTGTCTCATTGCTTTTTTTTTGTTCTTATGGATGTCTAAGGCCACGCTGTGAGAATGATCTGACCCTTTCAAATCTCCACAGGTAAATGTCACATCAGTCAATATGAGCGCTTTAGCCCTGTCATAATTCAATACACCAATAACTCGAAGAGAAATGGTGGGGTGTGGGCGTCTCTCTCTCGCGCCACTGCGTTCTCTACTTTTCCATTTCACATGCTGGTTAAATGTAGCAGCTTTATGGCCATGAGAAATGGAAGCACCTCCGAGGATAAATAAAAAATGTATTTTACACAGACACAGATTAAAGCCCTACAAACAAAAGCCTCCATCAGCAATTCAGTATGAAAGCTTGATAAAACACCACAATTTGCTATAAAACGGTTGGATATTTAACTGAATTAATTGTTCAGAATTCAGAAAAATAAAACAAAACAAAACAAAACAAAAATAAATAAAAACTAAAACAAAACACTAAATGTTTGGATACTTCAATAACTTGCTCAGAAAAACAAAACAAAAACAAAAAACAAAACGTTTGGATTCTTGAACTAAGAATAAAAACAAACATACACAAAAAATAAACAAACAAATAAATAAACTGCCTCTAATTGAAGCAAACAATTTGTTTATTTTATTTCTGTAATATAATGGATACTGGTTGGACACATGAAAACACACACACACACACACACACAACAAACAAACAAACAAATATAAATAAACATAAATAAAAAAAATGTTGTAAAGAAGTTGTATAGATGCATTATATTACTGTACATTTTGCCATGCATGTTAAAATTAAGACTCAGTGATCATCTTAAGCATTAAGTGCCAAAGGGCCCAAGAGCTTAGTGTTCAGCTAGCAGGAGGGCTTAGGTACACTATATAGTGGGCAGCTTGTGCCGTTTGTGCCAAGAGGCCTGGAGCACTCAGCGGTCAGCTCATGCTATATTCACAAAGAGGCCAAGGGGCTCTAATGGTCAGCTGGCATTGCCCACTGTGGCCAGCAGCATTTAAACCTCCTGTCTGTCTGTGTGCGTGTGTGTGTGAGTTTTGTTGGTGTGTGTGTTTGGATGCTCACTTGACATCATAGCGGTGCATGAACATGATGTGATCTCTGTATGTACGATTCACATCCAGATCAATCTGACGGACATCTGGAGACAAACCCCTGGCTCTGATCTTCAGTTTCTGGGGAAAGAAAGAGACAGTTCATGGAGTTCATAATAAATATTACTAACTATATAGTCAACACTCTGCAGGCCACAAATGCATCTAACGACACGCTCACAGACCACAACATGATTTCTGCCACACAAACACCTTCAGTTAAAAGGGAATGCAGGCTGCAAATCATATTTTCTGTCCAGTTGGATGCTGCAGGGCTTTAGTAAAGCTGCTATTGTCCGTTTGGAGTGATATTTCCCTCTGTGGTGTGTGTGTCAAACCACATAAGTGTTATATTGCAAACCTCAGGGGTTGGCTATTTTGGAAAGTCATATTTAAGCAAAGAGTTTGTGATTGCCTCTCTCTCTCAAACATACACGCACACACATTTCTGTGGAATAAACTAGCTCTGAAAAAAGCCATGACTATGCTGGAATGGAGAAACTGCGTTTACCTCATAGAAGTCCTTTTTCTCCTCCTTGATTTTGGGGACGTCGAGCAGCAAACACCAAACCTGACCTCTGAGCTGCAGCGGAATTCCCTTATAGATCCTCCTCACCAGCTACACAAACACACACAAAAAAAACACGATTAGAATTCAAGAAATCTGTAAACCTCAACTATGTGAGTGAACACACTGTAGTCCTGATTTAAAAAAATAAAAATAAATAAATAAGTGTTCCCGTGGCTCAGTGGTAGAGCATTGCGTTAGCAGCGCAAAAGGTTGTGAGTTCAATTCCCAGGGAACACACATACTGATAAAACAAAATGTATAGCCTGAATGCACTGTAAGTCGCTTTGGATAAAAGCGTCTGCTAAATGTAAAATGTATCAAATGTATCAAATGTACCTTCAGTGTCACAAGATCTAAGAAATCATTCTAATATGCCGAATTTGATGCTCAAGCAACATATCTTATTACGATCAATTGAAAATAGTTATGTTTGTTTCAACATTTTGACTTTGGTTGCACCACATGATTTAGATTAGTTGGTCAAAAATAAATAAATAAATGAATGAATGAACGAACAAACGAAAGAAAGAAAATGTATCAAAAAATATATTAAATTAAATAAATCATATTTTAACAAAACTACTTTTTTACATGAATCAATAAAAATACACAAAACTACTTTGTTTAAGGCTTTTTTCTTCATTATGATATTACACCATTTATGCTCAACCCAAAATATTACAATTAATTTTTAAAATGAAAAACTTTCACCTAGTCACTGTAGGGCTACTCAATTATGACAAAAATCATAATCACGATTATTTTGGTCAATGTTGTAAACACGATTATTTAAAAAAGGATTATAAGTGGGCTATATGACCAAAATTTTATATGAAAGATTTATTTAAAGATAGTGATGCATATCAAATACATATTTCCTATAAATAAGGTTGCTATGACATCTACATTTTAGAGACCAGCGAAATGTCACAATTCTCAATACCACAGCAGAATAGAGTAACTAATATTAGTTTTTAAAAAAACAACAACAACAACAAAAGGTCATCACAATTATTGAAAATAATTAAACTGCAAGAAATAAAAAAGCTAAGGAATATAATGCCAGTAACTAAAAAAAAGCAAAAGAATACAATAGAATAAAAAAAGATACAAATGAAACAAACTGTGCTTTAAGTTTTTTTAATGCAAGTCTAAAGTTAACAGCCTAGAGCAGTGTTTTTCAAACCCCTCTTGCAAGCACCCCTGCCCTGCACCTTTTGTATGTCTCCCTTATCAGACACACCTGATTCAACTCATCAGCTTGTTAGTAGAGACTGTAAGACCTGAATCAGGTGTGTCTGACAAGGGAGACATACAAAACGTGCAGGGCAGGGGTGCTTGCAGGACAGGTTTGAAAACCACTGGCCTAGAGAAACTGAATAACCTAATGTAAAATAAAACAGCATAGTCTTCACTGTAAGAATTAAACTTCCTTTGTTTCTTATTAAAGCTGCAAAAGTCCTTCAGTCAAAAGCAGTGAGTGATTTTATCCTAGTCTTCTGTTGTTTTGATTAATATTAAGCACACATATATAGCCCGCTGTCACTTTAAGAGCCGCACAGATCCAATTTACTGTTACACAAGTATTTCCGTTCTCAACTCTTTATGTTAATTTATTACATAACCGACGAGGGTTTATGCGAACAATCACTAAGTGCCGCATTTAGACATATTTTTGCATGTATTTGACAGTTTAGGTGCTAAAAGATGACTTTACATGTCCATGTTCTGCTCTGTCTCTGAGCGCATGCACAGTAATCCTCCTGAGGAAGCGTAAGTTCTCTTTCACGCTTTTAAAAACATGAATAAATCTAATCAACTCAAATAAATCAAGAACGTCCCATTTTGCAAAAGTCTCCTTACATGATTTTTTACATTTACATATTTTAACATTTAATTTATTATTATTTGATTTTATTTTGTAAAAAGAAAGAAAAGTGTCATGCCATTGACTCTCTGCAGTCTGGAATATAGACAACTATATCCAGGGGTTAAATTGGGATTTGTTATGTGGGGGGGCTCTATGGTATCGAGCATATATTTTATATATATATACACAGTATATATATATATATATATTACATTTAATAATTTAACAATTTAGCAGACACTTTTATCCAAAGCGACTTACAAATGAGGACAATGGAAATATATATGTATTATGTGTGTGTGTGTGTGTGTGTGTGTGTGTGTATCTGCATGTTTTTTATATTTTATCCAAGGGCATTTTTTTTTTTTTTTACCTTTATAGAGGGCATTTCCCCACTAATCTCATTAATTTTCATTTCAAATTCTTACATTTGATCTATAAATTCAATTATAATAATGTAATTGTTATTATCTATACATTATCAAATTAAATAATTTACACTGAAAAATACAACTACATTAAACTATGAGATTCTTTAAAAAAAGAAAAAAAAATATACAAACAATAAATTATACTTTTAAACTAAATTAAAACGGCAGTAGGTGCCAGTAAGTGAGCCTTTTATGAGTGAGTCATTCAGTCGTTCATTCAAACGATTCGTTCAAATGGCAGATTCATCAGATGTTTATGCATGAGCTAATGAAACTTTGACTCAACCGATTCTTTCAAAACAATGAATCAAACAAATTCTTAAAAAAAAGGGGGGGGGGTGTATATACTGTATACACAGTATATAATATAACTTCAATGATGTGGCCACAGATACCATGGCCTGGTTGTTAGGACACGCTCAATATGGATAATCACGCTATCTAAACACATTCAATAGCAGAGTAATGGAATCCATCTGTGTGTCTGTGTCTCTCACAGGTAATTGTGCAGTCAGTAAAGATTAAACTCCCATCAGAGGGCAGATTAAAAGCTCAAAAGCAAAATGCTGAAACCACAAAAGCTAATGGCCGCTGTGAATCGTCTCTCAGCTACAATTAAACTCACCCGCTGGAACAGAGAGAGAGAGAGAGATGTACGGCTGTGGAGGGGTTGAGAGGTGAAAGAGAGGAATGAACACTCTTCCGTTTCCTGCACTCATCTGTCCACATTACTGCCGCTAAGTGATTTCCTGAACGTCTCTTCCGCCCTCAGGGCCAATCCATGTGTGGATGTGTGTGTGAATTGATGGCCGCTGAGTAGTTCACTTACTATAATGGTAACGACGATATTAATAATCTTCAGGGGGCTCTTGAGGAGCTGATTATTGACAGACAGCAGTGGGCACATATCCCACAGCCACAAACCCAATGACTGTGTGTGTTTCTGCCTCTATTCTCAGCAAAATGAGGTGATTAAGACTGTTTGTTTATTTGAATAAAACGAGACATTACAAATCGGCAGGTGTCTGTGTGTGTTTGCTGGTCTGTTTAAGTGTGTTTGCTGACGGGGGATTGGTTTTGTAATTGCAGATGTGTAAGAAGTCAATGACTCCATCTGTTTTACAAGAAAAAAAACGCTTTGAACAAGATGTCTTTAGAGTGAGTATGTGCAGTACAGTGAAATCAGAACCCAAACAAACATGCAGATCGAAACTATATAGCAGGGTATTCCAAAGTGGATTTATATAAACTAATAATTTAATTATAAAAATTGAAAATTAAAATAAATCAATAAATGTAAAACAAAATGTCATTAACTGACATCGGAAAACTGTGAACATGCAAATTTGTCATACTGTAATATTAACGTAAAATCTCATGAGGTAAATCAAGTAAACATTTTAGGTCAAATGGGTTTAGCTGACAAAAAAGTTTGAGAATCCTTGCTGTATTGATTATAAAACCATACAGATGGTTAAACAACACAACTAAATAATGCAAAAACATAACATATTTGTATATTTATCAGGATGAACTCTTTCGCATATGAACAATTCAAGAAAATTAGTTGTACATTTCAAATTGACACCATCTTAAAAATAGGCGAAATATCAATGATAGATTGAGCTAGACAGCTGAAGCTCAAACAGGACATGTCTGGAATGAGACATTTATAATGTGGTCGTTATGGTCGTTCCCGGGTGGGACGTGTCTGGAATGAGACATTTGCTGGTAGAGTGGTTAAAGTGATCTGAGGTCTCCCCAATCTATCCTGAATGCCAGAGGAAAAACAAAACAACGCAGATCAAGGGAAATAAAATTTCCAAAATCACTTCAAATCACTTTCGTCTACATGCAAATCCAGGCCACTGTCATGAGTCGCTATGGCTTATTATGCTATGCATATCCATTGTTGACGAAATCATGTCTATGAATGTAATGTCATCAATATTTTTTTCTTTGAATGACACCATAAGCAGCCGATGTTAGCTTGAGTTTGTCTACACTGCAAGTGCTGAAGCAGGCCTCTGAATGTTCACTAACAATCGACCAATCAGGTTTGAGCTTGAGCTAAACTTTAGCAACAGTAAAATGTGTCACTAGCTGCGTTTCTATTACCCCTCAAATTGTGCAAATTAAAATTGTATATTGAAAATATGCTCAATGAAACATCGATTTCGCAAAAACTCCCATATATCGCCAAAAAATATTTTACGTTCGCTTTAGGTGGCTTTTAAGGCAATTTGTAAAAGGAATAATTCACAAAACTGCAATTTAAACAGTTTTTCCGCATTTACAGGTCATCTGGGGTACGTAAAAGTCACATGATCATTCGTTGATCACATGATCATGAACAGCCACTGCCATGACTTATCACGAGAGGAAAAAAGTCGCAAAACATCAGTTAATAGAAATTGCGTCATTTCACAATAGTTTTTTTTTTTTTTTTAAATCAACGTTTATAAAATACCACAAACGTTTTGCACAGTAACCTTTTACTGTAACAGTAAGAGGTTACTTAAATATATTCATAGCAATCAATCCACACAGATATTTGTAATCTGAAGTTTAATTTCTGATGGATGAGTAAAAAAACTAAATGGCTGGAATAGCTATGCAGTAAAAAAAAAAAGAAAAAAAATTTGACAGTTTTGTTGTGCTTTTGATGCATTGCAGCGTGCTGCTTATGCTCATTTAGTTCAGACGCAGTGTGACAGTCTAATCAAACTAATTGGACTAATAATAAGAAGTAATAATTAGTTCTACTCAGAGTAATAAACTGCACAACTGTCACGCTCCACCTCAGGCGATACAAAGATTTCTCATTTCACACTAGACACTGTTAATGGACAGAAATGCAATTTAACACAACAACAGCTGCCTGAAGATGTTCAAACACATAGATGGATATAAACTGATGGATTTTGTTCGGTTGAAGCAGGACAGAGGTTTTCTTAGGGGACCAGTCCAATGACGCCCAATACACAGGACAGAGACAGCCAAAGGGAACTTTAGCCATTTACATACACAAGATGAAAGACTGAGAAACTGACTTTCTCAAAGTCCTTCAGAGAGTTAGAGTCTGTTTATGAAGGACACGCACCTTGTCACTGTTCTTGTATTTCTCCCAGCTTTTCAACATCTTCAGCCATTTCGTCGTTCTTTCCACTTCCAAATGTTTTTGCTAAGAAGAAAAAGTGCAAACACACAGTACAATAAATAATATAAAAGAGACAAAAACTCACCTAAATGTTTAATCTAAGGCATTACTAGGTGGACTTTAATGAAAATGGATTTCAGTGAGATCTAGAATGCAATGTTAGAACAGCCATATTAAAATTTAGGAACTAACCCAAAAAACGAAACAAAAAAAAAAAAAAAAAAAAAACACAGAAAGTCATTTTGAATAACTGCTCTGCTTTTTCTTCTACATGAACATAATGGCCTCTGACGCAGCAGTGTTACTCTGTTTCTCCAATTTAGAGCTCATTATTATGTTACAACATGACACTTTAAGTGTTTTCTGTCATGATGATAAATGTGCGATCAAAGAACTAAAAATTTAAATTTGTCACTTTTCGGAGTCATTTTTGCATTTACATTTAACCAACTAGTGATAAAGGGAATTTTGGTAGAAGTATGAAATCCATTCTTCTCAAGTTCAGACAGGTGCTCTAACTTTCTTTACAATTAATGCAACTAATCCAATGAAATGCATTTATTTTATATATTATATATTCTGCAATTCTACACAGGAAATAAAGTGATTTCTGGGTTGCTATAGTGAGAATTTCTTTTTTATCTGTGCTAAATTACAAAACATAACCCTGCTGAAATCTATGGAAGACTGTTTCCACCAATGAACTAAAAAAAAGGTAATTGCGACTTTTTATCTCACAGTTCTGACATTTTATTCTCAGAATTGCGTGATAAAAACTCACAATTCTGACTTGACTTTTTTTTTTAATCAGAATTGTGTGATATAAACTCGCAATTGCAAGTTTATAAAGTCCACTTCTGAGGGGAAAAAAGACTGATATTTTCTCAGAATTGCGAGTTTATATCTCACAATTGACCATCCACAGGTATCTTGATTGACAGGTAATCTGACCAATCAGAACATGCATATTATGTGCCGCCGCTGCTATCCGCCATCTTGTCCGACAGCTACGGCCGGTCTACAGAATCCATGTTAAAACGGAGTAAAAAAATTATATTGAGTATATTGAATTGAAACTTTTTCAATATAAATACAAAAATGTGCGCAGGGTTAAGCTGTGCTGTTGTTGGCTGCCACAGTAATTGTAATAAACTAAGGAATTCCTTTAAAGTACTTGTTTTGCGTACCAGAAAATCTGTCCATGTCTCACTGTATGCATGGCTTGCAGCGCTTAAGTTAAAATACTGAGAGTAAAATAATATAATATGTTAAAACGTGTGCTCTTATCATTCTGTGGACAAAATCCAGTGAACTTCGCCCCGATCGGGAGCTGTATATGCACATGTGCGCTCATCTGTTTTCAATGCAGCTAACCTCGTGTCGCTTTATGTCATCTTCCCACTCATTAAACTATGACAGGTCACAAAAAAGATGGTCACTGCAACATTGTAAAGTGATGAAACTATGGCGACATGTGCTTTTTTAAACCATTTTCATAGGTTTCACGTTATCTTGTCGGCTCAGAAAATATGTAAATGTGACTTGAAATATCAGAGCCTGGAAATATAAAGCACCGTTCCACTCGGGTGAGATTTCTGACTGATCAGAAGACTGATAACTTCTCAGAATTGTGAGTTAATATCATGCAATTCTGAAAAAAAAGTCAGATTTGCGTGTTTGTATCACGCAATTCTGAGACAAAAACGTGATGTGAAAAAAAAAAAAGACGTGAACTCGTAATTGCAAGGAAAAAAAAATGTCATAATTGTGAGATAAAAAGTCGCAATTACCTTTTTTTTATTCAGTGGTGGAAACGGGCCTCCATAGAAATCAGTCAATTCTACTTCAGGCAAAAATGATAAT
The DNA here is from genome assembly GCF_012432095.1 of Onychostoma macrolepis. Classification (NCBI taxonomy): domain Eukaryota; kingdom Metazoa; phylum Chordata; class Actinopteri; order Cypriniformes; family Cyprinidae; genus Onychostoma; species Onychostoma macrolepis. Next base: position 19,487,248 of record NC_081158.1, on the reverse strand, counting down.
GGATGAGTAGTTTGTTCCATTATCTTATATAGCTTGATTAAAAACGATTGATAAAACATTTATACTGTATTTAAAAGTATTTTTTCTAATCCTACTGATGTATTTGCTCTAGTTTTCCAGATAAAACACTGAAGTTTTCAGAGATGCACTATGAAAGTATCAAGTTGGCTTTAAACTTATGACAGTTTTGGTGTCACAGACACAAATACAGCACTTGACTCACCTTTTCCTCCACTACGTCATACACTGGAAGCTCATCCTCACTGTGAAAGACAAATCACATCAGATTATAAAAAGGAAATATACACTTGGACTAAACTCAATGTTCTTCTGTTGAACCAAAAGTGTTTAGTCAGACTACTGGACTCACAGAAATTTATGGTCTCAAATAGCCACTAATGTCTACCCACTGTTCACATAACATCATGGCTGTACAGGGAGAGAAATCGCATCAATAAATCATACACTGGTTTATGTTGCTGACGTCAAATCTTGGTTTCTCGCATGTATTACTGAAAAAGGAATTACTTTGTTCCACAGGAAGTCCACTCGCTGGATAAATAAACATCCCTATTGGTAATGATGCCCCCGTGACCCCCACCCCTGAATCTGTTCAAAGTGCGAGATCTTAGTCAGCTACACAAACAGGAAATTACTGTTTCCATGGCAGCCATTTTGGATCTGATCTGGGATATCCATGAGGTAACCCAGGGAAGTCATGATACGACATTAAGGCTCTGTTCCAAACCCTAGTGAGCTTCCTTTTTGTCTACATAGGCAGCTATATGTTAGTGAAAATTCAATCAGTGTAATTACTGACCCTTTGTTCATATGGTATTTATAAAGCAAAACATTAAATCAAAGCAAAAAAAAATCTAAACAATACAAACAACTTAACATACAGAACAAACAAAAGTAAATAATAATAGAACACAAGAACAAAAACAGAAAGTAAAACAGAGCAAAAATATATGCATACAAAAAAAAAAAAAATGCAATTGTCTTTAATATAATCCAAAACACAGGGGTAATCCACAGACACACACACACATGATGAAGTAGACCCGACAGGGGAGAAATGCACACACGGGAACTAATATACACAGGGTAATTATTTAAACACAGGTGCAGGGAATGAAGGAATAATGAGAAAATGAGAACAGGAACATGACCAAATAAGGAAAAACAGGAACTGAAACAGGGCCAAAACACAACAACAACAACAAAAACAACAACCTAAAAACAACAACAAATCAAAACAAACAAAAAAAGACTTAAGAACAAACAAACATGAATAATATTAAAACACAGGAACAAAAAAACAAAGCAAAATAAATAAAATACAGAGCAAGCAAAACAAAAAAAACTTTAAGTACAAAGCAAAACAAAAAGAAAACTAAGAAACACTCGCATGTGTATATACTTCCTTGGACCTTTCCAGTTTTGCAACTTGTCTTTCAATCTTTTTCAGTCTCTTTCTCTCTGCTACCGTTTTTTTTGTAGCTGTTTTTCTTTCCTCCTGTCTCTCTGCCCCTACAATTATAGAGTCATGATCTGCCAGACACATATGGCACCCTATAAATATCGCATAGTGCACTGCTGTTTAAGGGGCCTGGGTAAGCCACAAACCTCCCTGCCAGGGCGAGAAGAGAGTAGAACTGAGAAGACAGGAGAGGCCAAAGGAGCATACAGACACCAAGATAAGGGTGTACAGTGAACGCTCAGACTCTTTGAGCTCTCTGCTGTGTTTCTCCAGTACCTGCATCTCCTCACTCATGTAAGATCTCACAGAACAGAATAATGCATGAATCTTACTGCAGGAATCCGAAGCGGTCCACCGCTTTATACAGATCAAAATTGGCCTCCTCCCACGGCTCCACCTCCGCACTTTCTTTACCCTGAAAGCACAAATAACACAAAGCTGTGAGTACACATCAGTTGAGACACAGTTTTAGTGTGTGTGTGTGTGTGTGTGTGCGAAGTTGCTGTAGGCTTGAGTTCTCAAAGCGTATGACTCTACTGATCTATGAATTTGTTCATACATATTTAAGGCAGGTAATGAGGGGTGAACAGGTTCAGTATAACACAAACAAACAATTCAAAAAGCAGAAACAAAGAGAGAGGTGCCTAGAGCAGAAACAGATCATCCTTGAGTAAGAACAGTGTGTTTACGAAAGTAGAAAGACACACAATCATGTTCTGACCACACATATACATAGATTTTTATTTTTTTTATTTCCATTCTTCTAAACAAACTTTTTCTAAGGTTAAACTTGTGCAGTTAATTCTGAGCCACTTGACATAGAAACTTGTCTTTAGGGAGCAGAAAATAAAACAAGATTCTGTAGAGGAGCCGGTGCGGATTTATTACTTTACTTTAAGTGGGGACTGAAATCTGACGCTCCACTTCACTCTCAGTTCCAGTCTGTGACTGCTTTTGGAACTATTTCCGTTTGCCTAAAAAAAAAGACTGACCTGCAGAACCATGCCTATCAATGAAAACAAGGCGGTGAGATAAAATATGTACAGTCCGTTCATTAGGTTGACATCAGCCATGCGCCAATGTTAAAATTAATAATCATAATCATAAGCCAACAATGATTTTGATAACCCATAAATAGACAATATTAAAATGGTTTACTACTTTGTGAAAAAAATAAAATTAAAATAAAAAAATGAATATTATATATATATATATATATATATATATATATAGTTATAGTAGTATTAATAATAAATACATAATATAGACTTTTTTAACACTCTGCATACACTATGCACATCTAGTTTGACTAATGACCATTTTTGAGTCAAATTTTAGTTGAGTCACAAAAGCATGTGAAAAGAAAGGTGAAGCACTTTACCCATCAACAAAATCATTCATCCCAAAAGCCATTAACCTGTCAGGCCAATAACTAACTGTCTATATATGCAATATGTGCACTTCGTCATGTTGGCAAGAAAATCTATGCAAATTTAAATGTAACGCAAATGTGAAGGTCTTAATAGATCTGGGAAGCCTGGAGAATGAGAAAAAGAACAGGAGGAATTAATCGGCAGAAGCGAGAACAAGAGTGGGAGCCATAAAAAAGCCTGAGTATGAAAGAAATCGAGAATCGGAGACAAAATATGAACTGGTACAGAGAGAAGCCATATCAAGGGCACACACACACACACAATCATTAATCTCTGTCTCACACTCTGGTGTGTGTCTCAGGCGTAAATCTACAGTGGGATATGATAATCTGATAGCATGTCAAAGTGACATGGCTGTGGGAAATATTTTGGACGGCGACACGCACCAAGGACGTACTCCTCCTCCACTGATTTTTCTCATGTCTTTCTGAATTTAATTATCCCTCTTGAGAAAATGACCTCACAAGTACAATATTACATGTAATAATAAGTTTACATTTTATATTGGTCTAACAATTGACATTTAAACAATGATTAAATGACATCACTACCAGGCTTAGTGGCATTCACACTTTCCTTCTGTTACTTCCTTCTAAAACGTTCCATGAAAACGTGACAACACCTCAACTAGAGCCTAAACAACATGAACGTCAGTGGCACAAGTTCCTTGATACATAATAAAGTTTGTTGCAGATGCGCAGCTTTGATGGCTGTAAATGCAATGCTTTTACGACACATCTTCTCAGAGAGGGTTAAAACCCTTTAAAATGTGCTGACAGTCCAACTGATACTGTTGGGAAGGAAGTTGGGCTCTAAATTCATCCCTTTTAACCCACCGCTCATTCAGTGAATCAGTCTGTGAACAAATTATTCAGACCGGTTTTGTTAAATAGATCAACTAAAAAATAAATTATATATATATATTTGATATTTGTTAAATGTGAGCCTAAATCATCACAATTAAAAGAACCAAAGACTTAAACTACTTCAGTCTGTGTGCATTGAATTTATTTAATACACGAGTTTCACAATTTGAGTTGAATTACTGAAATAAATGAACTTTTACACGACTTTCTAATTTATTGAGATGCACCTGTATTATGTGACCAAAACATTTATTTTGGATGTGATTAATCGCGATTTCATCATGAATCACACATCTCAACTTCTTAGCATGTCTATAAAAACTTCACAAGTGATCTATGGCCAATATCAAGACTTTCGGTGAATATTAAAGACATAGGGCCAGTTTTACTAACAGCTTGTGCTAGCGCAAACCATCTTTTGGGGTTAAAATTGTACTGTCAGGTTTAACTAAAGACGCACAGTGACAAATTAGCGCTGAAAAGGCGTGGACAGTTATTTTTGCGCCTGGCCTTTTTGAATATGCATTTGTAGGAGTTTCCCTTTAAGACACAAAAGTTATGGGAGACGAATATTCAAATGAATCACGCAACGTGTTTTACTAACGTTTGCGCTCATCAAATTACTGGTATTTGAGCCATTATTTAACGTGCAAAAAAAGCACGCCTTAAACTATTTTGCGCTTGAAATGGCTGCAATTATTGTTGCTAGGAGGAGGCATCGCAGAGAACAGAGAGCGCATGGTAGAAGGGAAAGGATTTTTTCCACACGTATTAATTTATTTTGAATGCCAGAAGAACACATTATCCGAACATATCATTTGCCAAGCCATGTTATTTTTAAATTGCTTCAGTAAATAAAAGACGACTTTGAACCTCAACTTGGAGTCACGCAATATCAAGTCTATCAAAACTTCTAGAAAACTTTCATTTTTTGGCCTCTGGTTCTTTTCAATGTACTGTGCCTTCTTTATTTCTTAATTCTTTATTTGCGACTGCTCTAATTTGTGCTGCGCTTGGTATATTGCGTTGGTCGATATGTAAATGAGATGTTGCGTCTGTGTTCTTTCATTTGTGCATTGTTAGTAAATCACCCGCAGAAATTTTTCCCTCCCATCGGTGCTGTTTTGGAATTGCGCTCTCGTGCTAATTTGTCCTGTTTAGTAAAACTGGCCCTTAATTTTCAGTCTGTATAAAAATATAGTACATGAACCATACATGCACTGCTTTTATGGTGATTTGTTTGATCATTCTGGAGCTTGAAAGTAAAAATAAACAAAAAAAAGAAATGGTCACACTTTATTTTAAGGTCCGATTCTCGCTTTCAACAAACCATTACAACTTTTGCCTCAATAAACTCCTAATTTGCTGCTTATTAATAATTAGTAAGGTAGTTGTTAAGTTTAGGTATTGGGTAGGATTAGGGATGTAGAATATGGTCATGCAGAATATATTCTTTATAAGCACTAATAAACAGCCAATATGTTAATAATACGCATGCTAATAAGGAACTAGTTAATAGTGAGAATTGGTCCCTATACTAAAGTGTTCTCAACAAATCAAAACAAAAAATACAATTATACATGTTTGGAATAACATGAAGGTGAATAAATTGCTTTTCTGTAATCAGAAATGATAAAATAGTACTTTCATTTTTGGTGGAACTACTGTACGTTTTAGGGCATTAGGAGCTAATAGTGCAAAACTGTAACAATTTAAAGGGTAAAACTAACAATTTAGAGGGCAAAAAAATATGTAAGAAAAAAAACAAAAAAACATAAGAGCATATGTGTTATGCTTTCTAAGTCAAGAGACAAATCCCAGTGTACGGGAGCTTATCACAATCCAATTAACAGACACGTTACAGAATTAGAGCCCCCTAATGAGAGCTCAGATTGCACTCAATTTAAACGATCAATTTACAAACTGGACACGCGCGAGAGATTTCATGAAGGAAAAAAAAAAAATCACGAAACCCTTTAGTGAAAACACACATTACTCTTACAACAGTCACAGGTAGTCATACCATTCTGAGCTGATAACTATTACCACATAATCATTATTGCATTCGTGTATAATATAAGGTTTTATTTCACTTTTAGTGCCACTTTCCTGTAAGCCTACATACTTGACAAATATGTATTTTAACAAGTGTATCTTCTGGAAAGTCTGGAAAGATACAATGCCAGACGTGATATATGAGTGATATGCACGACAGCTGGTGAACAGGTGTTTCACTTGATAGCTGTTATAATAAAACATATTCTAACGCCCTATTCTTTGTGGCATTCTAAATCAGAAACATAACAGAAATGATAGCTAAAAATCTGACAGACAATGCTTTAGCAACAGATGTGAATACAGAGAATCTTCCAGAATAAAACTGCAGGTTGTGAACTATGATGGAAGGAGGTATTTGGTTGGATCAGAGTTTGTGTTTACTGTGTTTCTGTTTTTCTTGGAAGTGGATTGGAGGGTATTTGGCTGGTTAGTGAATGGCAGCTGTTTTCTCTCACCTTGTCATATTTGGCGAGTATCTCAGCTCGCTCCTGTTCCAACTTCACTGCAGCATCCTGCTCTGAATCAGACGCTGGAAAGAGAAACAGAGAGAGACCAATTAGCTGCAATTTTCACTGTCCACTATGTGAATCATCTTTAATAAGCCTGGCTTACAGAAATTTAGAGAAAAGACCTCTTTGCACTTTGAAACACACATACACATTCTCTCTTTTCTATCGGCTACAGCATAGCAACAAGTGGCTGTTCAAATAGGTCTGAGCCAGTATGTGGCTCTCAAGGGCAAACTGCGTCATTCACATCCAAAGCAAACAACTTTGGGCTGCTTTTATAGGAAGGTTCCGGGTTCAGTAAAAGCTCTATGGACAGCATGTCTACATTATGCACAGAAAATATTGTAGACGTGTCCCTCAGTTTGTAAAAGAATTGAGAGACCAGATCACAAGTCTTTTTAGTTTGCAAGAGCAGTAAAATGATAAAAGCTAATAAAAAGTTAAAGCCAAGAATTCGCAACCCAGCATTTGGTAAGTTTAAAAGAGCTTTTGCCACAGACGATATCAAATAATCAAAGACACAAAAAATTAATACATCAAATAAAATATTATAGAATTATTATCCTAATGGAACTAAAAATTGATTTAGTTATTTATTTATTTAGCAGCCTACGGAACTAAAAAAATGAAATAAAATAAAAAATTAATTAATAATAAAAAAATAATAATTAATTAATTTATCCATCCATCCATCCATTCACTCCACTCACTCATTCATTCATTCAATGGAAGTCAATGGCCACCAAAACTGATTACCGACATTTTTCAAAATACATTTTGTGTTCTGCAAAAGAAGGTAAGTCCTACAGGTTTGGAACAAAATTCATTTTCATTTTCACAAATACTTTCAAAAACACAAGCATGCCATGTCTGCTTTAATAACTCTCCAGAACATATTGTTCCGTAGACATTAAAAGCATTAAGGTAAAAGCAATTCTGCTTACTTTTAAAAAAACTGAGGGATGAGTTGAAATGATTTTCTGTAGTACTTCACAGCATTTCAGTGAAGTTGTTGACAAAGCTTAGCTTGTATCGACCTGGCACATTCCCACAAAAGCAACACAGAATATGAACTAGAGTGAGATAAGAGAATACTGTGTGCTGGCAATAAAGCACCCTACTGGATCCCATTCTGGACTTTGATGTTGTCTATGAAGTGTGTTGACACACAATCAGATGGAAACATTCTCCTGTGAAGAGCTCTGCTGTGGGGATGTTGATGTAGGATTGAGCTTTCTGCGTATTCAATGTGTCCTGCTGCTAGTGCACAAACACGTCTATTTTTCTCATGCAGCAAGCCTATGAAATTACAGCCAATCACATGGAGTGGCCAATCATTTCCTCTCCAGGAATTAGGTTAACACTGCCACTTCCTGTTTGGCTTGGTTCCCTTTCTGAGTGTATTTCGCAGGCAACACTTACTTACAAAGGCTTCCAACCAGCTTGCAGCCCTTGGGTCATAGCCAGCCAGATTCCCTTGCTGGATGAACAGGCTTTTAAAGTCAATGGAATTTTTATGGAAGGATGCTGTTTGTTCGTGCGTGTGTGTTCTGTGTATTTAACAGATGCAAGTAGAATAAATAAAAGCACATAGAGCAGATGAGATGAGACAAAATCTGATGTGATGAGACAAAACGAAATAGCATGAGACAATGAATGAGATTAGACAAGAAGAGTGGAGATTAGATAAGAAGAGACTGGGTGTGAAGAAGAGAAATAGAGTATATAAGACAAGAAACAAGAAGAAATGAGATGAGATTATGTGAGGAAGAAGAGAATGTGTGAAACAGGAGAATGTGAGATGAGACCATTGGAGATGAGAGACGAAAGAGTATGCGAGATGATAAAAGATGTGAGAAAAAAAACAGATGTGATTTTCCCTCATGTGAGGGAAAAGATGAGACAAGTAGAGAACGGAATAGATGAGATGAGAAAATACTAGATGAGAAAAAAAAGAGTTTGGAAGAAACAAGTGAGCGTGTAAGATAAAGTATATGAGATGAGAAGCATATTAGAGACAAGAGTTAATACTGTGAGAAATTAGCCAAGATGAGAAAAGAAGAGTATGTGAGATTAGAAGAGACAAGAGGTGTTCAATTAATCAAAATACAGTCTCGATTTCGATTTTGGCTTCCGACGATTATATGTAAATACAATAATCGAGATAATCGAGACAAAATGGGACGTGTTCGATTTATTAGATTTGTTCATGTTTTTAAAAGCGCGAAATAAAACTTTGCATGCAATCCGACACGGAACAGAACAACGACATGTAAAGTGAACTTTTAGCTTTTGCAGCTCTTAAAGCGACAACAGGTAACATTCCTTCTGCCGTCTGTAATATTAATCAAAAAACAAATGACAAACAGAGAATTACTCATTGCTTTTGATTGAAGAACTTTTGTAGCTTTAATAAGAAACAAAGCAAGTTTAATTCTTACTGTTTGTTTCATCTGCATCTGTTTTTCCTGTTGATTTTGACCTTTGCTTTTTTGTTTTTATTGTATTACTGTTTATTAATCAATAGTTTTTGAGGACTTTTTTTAAAGTTACTCTAAAGTTACCCTAGTATTCTGCTATGGTATTGAGATTTTTGGTATCTAAAATGTAGATGTCATAGTCATTATTTATAGAAAATGTATATTTGATATATATTGCTATCTTTAAATTAATGACTCATATAAAGAAAAGGAACAAGACATAAATAGACTAGATCATGTGAGGGAAAGAGACAAGATGAGAAGAGACAAGAAGATACAGAACAAGATCAAATGAGATTATGAGAAAGAAAAGAGCATGCAAGAGAAGGTAGTGAGAAAAGACAAAAACAGTCAAATATAGACAAGAAGAGACAACATTTTTTGAGAAATGAGGAGATGAAAAGAAAGGAGTACTGCATATGAAAGAAGAGAAAATATATTATGTCTAAGACAAAATGAGACAAGAAGAGACAAGATCATGTGACCCTGGACCACAAACCAGTCATAAGGGTCATTTTTATTTATTTATTTTTTTAATTGAGATTTATACATCAGCTTTCCATTGATGTATGGTTTGTTAGGATCGGACAATATTTGGCCGAGATACAACTATTTGAAAATCTGGAATCTGAGGGTGCAAAAAAATCTAAATATTGAGAAAATCACCTTTAAAGTTGTCCAAATGAATTCTTAGAAATGCATATTATTAATCAAAATTTAACCTTTGATATATTTATGGTAGGAAATTTAAAAATATCTTCACGGAACATGATCTTTACTTAATATCCTACAGAATTTTGGCATAAAAGAAAATTTTGATAATTTTGACCCATACAATGTATTGTTGGCTATTGCTACAAATATACCTGTACAACTTAAGACTGACTGGTTTTGTGGTCCAGCGTCACATATGACAGAAGAGAAGATATGAAAAGAAGAGAAGAGACTATATGAAAGAAGGGAAAAGATAGTTATGTAAGAGACAAATCGATACAGGATGAGAAGAGAAGAGATAAGAAAAGAAGACAGTAGCTTACATGGCTGGTGGTCTTAAAGCTTTGGGGCCTCCACGGCATATTAGCATTCACTCAGCGCCATGTTTCAGCTCAACGCTCTCTCGTTCATGCTCCATACATCAGTCTGACAGCTCACGCTGAGTGTATGTGAGCACAATCGTATTTAGAGATGAGCGAATGTTCTCTGAGGCCTCTGCGGCAGACACGTCGTACACGAGAATGAGAAGCATTTCAGTCCCTCTAAATGGTCATTTGTCAGATTAACAGTGCTCATTCACATGGATAAGAGTGAAGAAATCACAGCTCATCTTCCCTTACGATTTCCAGAGCTGCACTGTTCAGCACAGATACTGCAGCGAGCTTACTAGAGACACAATTAGAGTGAATTATGAAGGAAAGATGCTATGCTCAATTTTCGAAATGGAACATGTCACAGCTAATATTATTAGATGTGCATAAATATGTGCATGAGAAACTGAAAAGTTAGCTCAGCACTTTAAAGCTACACTGTTAAAAAAAAAAAGCTTTTTTACCAGCTTCAGCAGATTTTTGAGTTTGCTCAACTTATTTTTGTGGGAGATTCTCAAATTTTTGTTGTATAAACTTAAAACGACAAGTTGAGAAAACTCAAAAATCTGCTGAAGCTGGTTCCCTTAAAATTCTAAGTTGGCTCAATTTTTTTTTGTTTTTTTTTTGTTTCCAGTGTAGAAATAGCAAACTAGCTTTGAAAGCATAATATCCCACCCTCCCTGCAAATCACTCTCCAAAGCCACACCTCCTGCAGGTTAACCAGTGACGGTGTTGGTGGAGGGTTGAATGCAGTGCTGTCAGATTACCTCATGTCTCATGCACCAGAAGAAAACATTACAGTACAAAGCACTTAACATTCAATAATAATAACGGCTTCTATTCTTGGTCGGTCTGAAATAGCGTTATGGAATGTGCCGGTGACGTATCATGTCTGCTTGAACAGGGTGCATCGAGGTATGCAAATACATATGTTGACAGGCAGATAGGACAGCCTATTGTAGCCCTCGGACCGAGGGAAATGATTGGACGAACATTTCATGGTTCTACGCTTTCCACAGACTATGTAAATACATATAAATACATTAAGACCACTTAGTGATTGCTATCGGAACATGAAGAGACTTTCAACCAGCATAACAAAAAAAAAAAAAATGTTATTGAACCAAATCACCTACCCTGCCTTTAACGCAGCAGGAATCATTCCCCAAGTTCGGGTATGCGTACTTTCCTATCACACAATATGCCAAAAGTAGCATACCAAATACACACTATTCACAAAACAGAAAGCAAGAAAACCTGGATCATGTACTACTTCCACTGGGATTCTGAAGTCTACATCCAATTGACATTTTGCAATCCTATGCGGGCATGGGAGTTGAAGAGCTGTCAGTTTTGAAAAGTTGACTAACTAAATAAACAGTACTAGCTGACTAAATAAATAAATGGCAGAAAACTGTGAGCTGAGAAACTCATTTCTGTAGCACAACTTGTACAGGTACCAAGAAAGTTGTTCCTCATGCTTGCGTGTTCATGTTTAACATTACTTTAGTAAATTATTTTTACGATTGCTGCTAGTAGGTCAACGAACATCCAGGTCAAAGGACAATGCCAACAGTGGAGGATTTAGTGTATCTGGGAATGCATTCAATCAAAAGACCCAAATAACTGAAGTAAGCATCTTCAACAACGGTTGTGAAATTCTTCATTAAGTACTTCGAAAATAATTTTAGATGCAGCTGAGTGTCCTGAGCTCACCATTATAAAAGCAGTTGACCCTAGTTTAACATCCCCTCGATTTGTCATTGTATTGATACAAAACCAAAAAGTATACTGACATTTTTGCTGTGTCACATTTCTAAGTCTGTACATACAATGTAAAGGTAATTTTTAAAGGTTAATGTGTTACTGTTTCCACTTTATGCATAGTTTTTTTGGTGCCCGTGCAAGATTCTTCCTGTGTGTATGCCAAAGATTCTTGTGTATGCATGAAATTTAGTTTAGTTGTGCTGTAGGGTAAGAATACCATTGGAGAATAAAAGTAATGTACAGCAATGTTGTTTTGTGCTAGGACTCACACTGTAAAAATATTTTTCTAAGTTGTAAATAAAACAAAAACTATTGCAGTATATTTTACCATACTATTTCAGTTTTTTGACTTCAGAATTTCACATTTATTTGAAATCGTTCCTTATCGCTTCTTTCTAATTGTATAAATTTACTAGCGATTTCACAGTGAATATTTTTTTTTCTTCTGTGTGCAGATGTGGCCATTAAGAATGCGCTACATTTCACTTAAACATGTTTATCAAAGTGTACTCATTAAGATGACAAGAAAGATCACGATAAAGAATGTTGTGTAGGAGTACAGCAGTTCCAGTAATCTGCCAGTAGTGTAGTGAGGACATAAATAAATAAACCACACACACACACACACACACACACACGCACACACGTCTCTCTAGTGTGCAGTAAGAGTAACACATGCTCTTCTGTTCATTCTTTCACTCCAGCATCTTTGCCCTCACAGACGATTCCACTCAGATTCAAGAGCCGACCAGCTTTGTCTCACACACACACACACACACACACACACACACACACACACACACACGACACTGTCTGACACCATTCAACAAAGAATCATACAGCTTTAAAAGGAAGTCAGTCAGGCAGACATTCCCTGGCTATTTTTATCAACACTTTAGGAACTTATTTCAAATTTTTCCCTCTTATAAAACTCCCTCCCCACTTCCTGTTCTTCTGCCTCTCTCAATCTCGTCACCTCTTTTTAGTGTGAAATTACCCAGAATTTCCTCAGAGTGGTATTTTCAGTGGTGTGATGTCAATGAATGGTCTGGATCTTTGCGACTTTACACACACACACACACACACACACACACGCAACCCTGTTAAAGCGTCTGTCATTGCAGCTCACTCACACACTCGTACATGGGCGGCTTCAAGCCGCAAAAAGCAAGCCATCATTCAAATCATAGCTTCTGTATGTCAAGTTCAGCCCACGATGGAAAAGATGCACTGTACAAGTCAGAGCTCTAAAAGCAATGTTCTTTAATATAATTTAATCTTGTCCCTTAGTTTGTAAAAACAGAAAAATCATGTTTAATGCATTTAGAATAGAAGTCTATGGTGCAAAGTTCTTTTTTTTTTTTTTTTAAGATTAAACATAATACACTGTGTTTTGAAAGTCAGCTGCAGAATTAAACACTATACCAGTTAACATGACAACTTAAGCAAATTAATTTAGCATCTATGTATGTAGATTATGTATTTACAGTACGATTTAATTTATTAAATAAAAATAAGTGTTTAAAGCATTTATAAAGAAAGTCAAAGGCATTGTACTGGGTTAAAAGTTACAATACACAATTAAACATTGAAACGTTAACATGACAATTTATTAAACTGATTATTAGGCAAGGCAAGGCAAGTTTATTTATATAGCACATTTCATACACAGTGGTAATTCAAAGTGCTTTACATAAAAGGAAGTAAAATAATCATAAAAAATAAATCACAATAATAAAATAAAGAAATTAAAAACTTTTAAAATGATTTAAAATTTGATTTAAAATGAATTTAAAACAGTTAAAAACAGAAAATGATTATACATAAAACACAGTGCAGTCAGTTCGGACGTAGCACAGTGCTCATTCAACAAATGCACAGCTAAACAGATGAGTTTTGAGTCTGGATTTAAATGTGGCTAATGTTTTAGCACATCTGATCTCATCTGGAAGCTGATTCCATCTGCGGGCGGCATAATAGCTAAAAGCGGACTTCCCTTGTTTTGTGTGAACCCTTGGTATTTCTAACTGACTCGATCCTAATGATCTGAGTGGTCTGTTAGGTTTATATTCAGTGAGCATATCTGCAATGTATTTAGGTCCTAGGCCATTGAGTGATTTATAAACGAGTAAAAGTACTTTAAAATCAATCCTAAATGTAACTGGAAGCCAGTGTAAGGACCTGAGGACTGGTGTGATATGCTCAGATTTTCTGGTTCTAGTCAGAATCCTGGCAGCAGCGTTCTGGATGAGCTGCAGCTGTCTAATGGTCTTCTTTGGGAAGACCGGTGAGGAGACCATTACAATAATCCACCCTGCTGGTGATAAAGGCATGAACAAGTTTCTCCAAGTCTTGACTGGAAACAAAACATATAATTCTTGCAATGTTTTTGAGATGATAGTATGCTGATTTAGTTACTGCTTTGACATGACTATTAAAACTAAGGTCTGTCTCCAGAATCAACCCAAGATTCTTGACTTGGTTTTTAGTTGATTGACCCCTAGAGTCAAGGTATGCATTCACCTTGAGAACTTCATCTTTGTTTCCAAATGCAATGACTTCAGTTTTCTCCTTACAATATTAATGAATTATTAATTAAGTTAATTATTTATTTTTAAAAAATAAATAAAAAAGATGCAGTTTATTAAATGCAATTTGTTTGCGGGAGGCCAAACAAACTTAAAATTACATTTGATTAATGAAAAGTAATATGCAATAACATTTTTGTTTGCCTAATATGCCTAAAATGCCTAATATATAAAATAAAATGGCACATGCTGTATTTATGCCAAAAACAAAAAATTTAAAAACTTTTGAGAAATAAACACACACTATGAGTTTTTGCTGACGATATTAGCATTACACTTTCTGTCTTCATCTTTTTCTCAGTCAAACTCCTCTTTTGCTCTCTCATCTGAGTGTAAATGAGTAACTGTAATGTCAGGCCTGATTGGTGACACAGTCATTTCCCGCCTGTTGTTCTCTCCTCTTGATTCATACATCATTTCATCCTTATTTTATCGTTAATGAAAGGATGGAGCAGAGACCAAGGGCGCACACGGTCGAAAAACTAATCGAATGTTTGACAGATCAATCTCATGCGGTTATTCCTCCTACGCTTCTACCGCGACACGCTGCATTCAAATGTATATGTTGAGAACCCACCACAGTCTGCATCTTTTATAACATATATATGAACGGACCCGGTCTCTGTTTTTTGCTCTTATTTTAATAAACAGGTAAAATAACAGCTATATGGATCAAATATAAACTAGAGATCAAGATTCAGATTATTTTAATTGTGTTTCCAATCACAAATTTGTAGAACCTATTTCTGATTTGACAAATACTAAAGTGATAGTTCACCCAAAAATGAAAATTCTGTCATTAATTACTCACCCTCACGTCGTTCCAAACCTGTAAGACCTTCGTTCATCTTCGAAACACAAATTAAGATATTTTTTGATGCATTCCGAGAGCTCTTTGACCCTCCCATAGACAGCAAAGATCCTTACATGTTCAAGGCTCAGAAACGTAGCAAGGAGATTGTTAAAATAGTCCATGTGACATCAGTGGTTCAACAGTAATTTTACGAAGCTACGAGAATACTTTTTGTGCGCAAAGAAAACAAAAATAATGACTTTATTCTACAGTTCGTCTCCTCCGCGTCACTCTACTGTGGCATTTCGGAGAGTATCACGTATATGTAAACAACGTATGCTGTTCTGTTTCAGCAGCACCATACGCGGATACTCCGTTTACGTTGTTTACAATTTGATCTGGACGTAAACAACGTATCTGTGTACATATGTTGCATACGCTGTTTACATATGTGACACGCTCCAAAACGGCGCTATAGGGTGACGTGGAGGAGACGAATCGTTGAATAAAGTCGCTATTTTTGTTCTCTTTGTGCACAAAAAGTATTCTCGTAGCTTCGTAAAATTACTGTTGAACCACTGATGTCACATGGATTATTTTAACGATCTCCTTGCTACGTTTCTGAGCGTTGATCATGTCAGGATCCTTGCTGTCTATGGAGGGTCAGAGAGCTCTTGGAATGCATCAAAAATATTTTAGTTCTGAAGATGAACGAAGGTCTTACGGGTTTGGAACGACATGAGTGTGAGTAATTAATGACATAATTTTTATTTTTGGGTGAACTATCCCTTTAAACATTAAGCTACATCAAGATATTGAAAAGTAATATTTTGTTGAATATTCATGTATAAAGTTGTTCTTTAATGTGACATTCATTAGTTAATCCAACATTGATAGAACAATAACCTATTAAAGTGGAAAAGTGAAAATTTCTGTAACAAATCAGTCAAAAAAAAAAAACAGTAGGTAAATCTTAAGAACTGACAACATAATGAAATGTAATGATTTCATAGAGCTACTGTTTAAAGAGAGAGATGAATGATGTCATCAGATCTTACCTGGCTCAATTTCTTCATGATCTGTGTCGCAATTTAGATTTTTGGTATGCATGAGTGTGACGAAAACTCACACCAACACCAAGACGGTATCAGTTTTCTTTCCTCGCCATCATAAAAGTCAACTTTCAGCAGCTAAACTAAAGAAATCCAGTTTCTTATCACTCCGAGTCAAATAAGACACGACAGAGAGGCAAAGCAAGAGGATAAAAGAGAAAGAAATGGAGAAATGAAAGAGGAATGGTGGGCAAAGATGACAGCAAGGAGGAAAGGAGGCAATGAGACGCGTTCTGACAATACGGCTGTTTGTTTACTTCAGAGACACGTCACGCTTCAGACCCACACACTACATACCAGACTGACTAACAAACAAGTGGTCCTATTCACACACACACACACTTTACAGATCGCTCACAGAACACACACACACACACACACACACACACACACACAGATCTATTACATATCTTAGTTGTTGAAATGTAAACTTGCTTAGGTAAATCTTAACGTGTCCGATAGTTTCATAAAATCAACTGCCTCAAAATGTGCCAAGATACCCAAGTGTGCAGTCAAAAGATGTGAATATGAGCTCAAACATTTCTTAAATATTAAAAATGATCTAAGATACATTATCCTTATTCTTCTTATGGCTCTATGCTGTCAATGATTGTCTCATTTGTCTATTTTTAGTTCTCCTATAAAATTGTAAGAGAAACATCACATAATTTTTATACTTGAATGAACTATATCTTAAGACCTCATTAACGTTTCCTTTGAACAATTTTCCTTTGAGATGACAACATGTTTTAGCTTTTGGCTCTGTTACCATATTTAAATAACTGATTGAGTTTTTCTTGTAGTAATAATGCAGTGTGGGAGGGGGGAAAAAAAGAAGGCAGATTATTACAAGTCAGAACAGAAAAAGAAAGAGAGCAAAAGAAAGAACAGAACCAGAAATAGAAAAGGATGAGAAGAGCAGTGGATAAATTATTTACCCCTACGTTTTCTCATGTTACACCACTGACCTGAGACTAAACACTTCAACCAATCAGATGACAGAATCAGCCCCTTCCACTTACGAACAACCATATTATTGAATGTTAGCACACATATCAATCTAAACATATTACCCTAAAATTAATTACTTCTGAAATGTGAAAAAGTCAAAAGAGAACCATTACCAACTTATTTTCTTCTGCAAGGGAATTATTTTACTGAAAAGCAGAAAAAGGTTCTTCAGACTATTAAAATGTTCTTCACACCGGGAATAAAATTGTTATTTTAAGTGGTGTTTACAAAAAGGTTCTTTGGGGGAACCAAAAAACAGTTCTTCTATGGCATTTATACATGAATCCCCTTTTGGTATCTTTATTTTTAAGAGTGTAGGATACAAGATTTAACAGCATGCAAGGGACACAGACTCCAACCGCCAGGAATCTAGTGAAAAATGACAGGAAATAAGTTTGCAAATGCAACAACAACTTAAGTCGACATTATCAACCAGGAACTGTCACTTTGAATCCAATGGTTTACAAAAGGTGCCCGTTTTGCAACTCACACACACGCACACGCACGCACACAAACACAAAGAAAGGCTGATAAATGGAGAAGTTAGTAGAGGAAGTGAACAACAATATAAAGATGTAAATAGTTTTTAAATAGGACACAAATGCACACCCACACCCACACACAAAAACACTCTGAAATTAGCTCATTTCACACTAACCTGGAGATTTCACATCATACTTCCTCAATAAAAACCCCTGAGGCAAACATATGTGAGTATGTAAACATGAGCTATATGTGCAGGTTGCAGGGAACTTGTGTGGATTGCTAAATCCAGGGTTTAAATTGATCAATAAAGTTTCACATTATTTTGAAATTGAAGACAGAACAATGCAAAGCAGACTTCTGTTTTGTTGATTCAAGGTCACTGGGTTTCACAAGAGTGGATGCTCCATTGTGAAGCAACTGCACACGCATAAATAAACGTGCACAGATTGGAAGATGCAGTCCATGTTTTAAATTAATACATTCACTCGAAAATCTGTAATCAGTTAAATTATCATGTTGTTCCAAACTCATTTGACCTTTTGTCTTTCATAGAACACACTTGGGGAAATTTTGAATAATGTTCATGCTGCTCTTTTGGAAACTGTGGCAGAGGAAGAATTTCAACAAATAATGTCGTGAATTTTAATTATTGATATTGTTCCTGTTGGCCAATATCTGGCTGATATCGGTAACAGTAATTTTACATACATAATGAAATCAATATGCCATAACAGGCAACTTGATATAGCATAGCTTAGTTTGAAATCAAGGATTTCAAGTACTCATAAATATCCAACCAATAGAGTATGTCGAACGTCTCCTGACCAAACCCGGAAAACAGGTTGCATTGCTTCCGCTTGTCAGAGAATGCGTTAACAGCCACATTAAATAATGGCAATATCTATGGACTTTTAAGGTAAACAATTAGACTAGCTAGTAGGGATGTCATGATTCACTCAACTCACGATTCGATTTGGTTCATGATTTTGATTTCATGATTCGATTCGATTCAAGACAAATTATAAATTAAATGCGTCCTTTTATTATTGCTTGGACAAAATGCTGCACGTTTCTTTGTGAAATTGAAATATAACACTATAATAATATATTAATATAGCACTTGCATATTATTGCTCTTTTGTTGGTTTTGATTGCTTCTGTTGTCCTCATTTGTAAATCGCTTTGGATAAAAGCGTCTGCTAAATAACAAAATGTAAATATAATGTCAATGTAAATAACAAAACTAAACTGACATTTTAAAACAAGCCCCAAATCAAATAAATAAGTAACACAAATAAAATAAATCTCTTCATCTAAACAAAATAAGGCTTTGTCTGTGCTCTTTCCATTTAAAATTAGAGCATTTTAATCATGATCCAAACAAAGATGCTGCATACATGCAACATGAGCAGTTTTTAATCAAAATTAGATTTGTATAATTTCGAAATTTTAAGCAAAAACAGAATGGTCTGACTTCAGTTTTGTGAAACTATACATAAAAAATATCTGCATGAAACAGAAACAGCAAACGAGCTGAATGAGACGGAGATTTGCTCCCTGCCAGCAGGTGGCGCTTAAAGCGTTTCCTTGGTTTCTGCTGTAAACAAAGTAGCGCTGCATTATGAATTATACAGAAGCAAGATAAAAAGGAAAAAAATACCATCTAAACTTTTCTAAAGACCGTAAGTTCCCCTCAGACATACATTTATTTGTTTAGCATCTCAACCAATTTGAATCGTCACATATTTGAATCGATTTTCAACCGGCTCGCAGTTAATCCTTACATCCTTACTAGCTAGCTGTTTTTGAACCATGCATTTTTTTTTATTATTATTATTATTTTTTAGGAACAGCATGAAGGTGAGTACATTTTAAAAGAACAAAGCGGGTTTTATCAATAGATAAGTCGGTTTTATCAATAGATAAGTCTTTACTTTGTCCTCGACTTCTCACACAGACATATACAACTTTTTCACATACGCGAATGTGAAACCACTAAAATAACCGCAAGCTTTTCAAAATCTTGCCAGACTCAGTTATTCCAAACACATACAAACGTACACTATTTTGTACAGTTTCATATACACACCTGCAAATCGGCTACTGGCACGGCGGCGAGAGGGCGACACCAGCTCCTTAACAATCTGCAGCACTTGCATGATCAGAAGGGGGTGCGGCCAAGGCGTGAATAGAGGGTGTGATGGGGGGCGGGGCCAGTGCAGAACAAAGCGTGAAGAGCTTCATTCTCGCCACCCACAAACAAAAACGACTGAAAATATCATTACTAAACTGAATTTAGTTACAAAATAGTCTTGAGTGCGATTGTCACTCTGGTTTAATTGATGGTCATCTTGGTAAATGGTAATGCCCTTCGAACATTAAACCACATATCAACTTGAAATACTAATTTTTTTGTTAAAATGACAAAATATAATTAAAATGAAAAAAAAAAAAATATTTAACTCAAAATAGCACTACAACTGTATTTTTCAGGCTTGTCCAGCTAATGCATGTTTAAGAGTAAATAAGCAGCCAAAGCCTCTATAAAAAAAGGTGACTGGTTCTTCTAATAGAAAAGTGGGATTTCCATTTCTATGGCCACCATACTGTAAGTAGAAAATTCTTCCATTCATTTTGTCACGAGCCGTCTCCTCCCCTTCTACCTTCTCTGATGTTAGTCTCTTGTCTTTTCCATTAGTTTCCAGTTTTTACCTTTCGTTTTGTGTACAAAACAAATCCAAAGGCAGATTCGGTCTGCAAGACCAATCAAAACACACCACTATTTCATAGCACATAAATAAATCATGTGATATATTATTCAGCAACCAAAACACATTTTCTGTCTTCTTCTGTACTTCATAAACTGCATCAAATCCGTTCAGAAAACAGTGGCGTGGGTTAAAATCAGCAAAGAATCCTGCAGAATTTGCTTTCTGCAATCCAGGTCCCACCGGTCCAAACACAAGGGTCTGCGTCTGTCTTTTTTATCCCTCACATCATTTCTTGCTGCTTGCCTCTGCCTCTCACACACAGTCTTCTTCCAAGCAGAGTTGGGCATCTGCAGTTCTTCTCTTGTTTAATTCACTCTTTCGCAGATAGACACTGTCCAGTTCTCTTTCCTGTAACCGCAGTATGTTTGTGTCAGGTAGGAGAGACCATCTGAAAAAGTGGCTACACTTCTCTCTCTCTCTCTCTATCGCAGTCTCTGGCATCCAAATCAATACAGCTAGGGAAAGCAGTATAACACAGCTCTACTCTATTCTTCTCTCTCTCTCTCTCGTTTATTCTTCACAGCCCCGCTCGCCACTGACACACGTTCTAGCTTTAAATTAGAGAGCATCTGTTACAACAGCCCCTCCCCTCAACTCTCTCTCCCTCTTTCTTTCATTCTCTCTCATCGTTTCTCTCTTCTGTTCCTCCTGTTTTAGGATTTCATGTGAATATGCAAATGCTGGTCTTATATTCAGAATATCATACAGATGGGACTGTAAATGTGGAATCCTGCAATCTAGGATAGATTAAGGATTGGAAATGAAAAAAATATATATCTTGTTAAAAAATATTTTTGCAATTTTAAAGAAAGAGTCAAAGAGAAGCCAGTTGTCTGTACTGGTACAGGAATGGAGACATTTCATAACAGTTAACAGAACTGAAAGTCATTGGAAATCTGACAGGCAGACAGACAGAGTGACAGATGATAGACAGACATACAAGACAGAAAGATAGACAACAAAACAGGCAGATGGGCTGATAGACAGCTAGATAGACAGTCTGACATACATGAAGACAGACAGACAGACAGACAGAAAAAACAGACATGACAGACAATAGACAGACATATAAATAGACAGACAGACAAACAGAGAGACAGACAGACAGACAGACAGACAGAAAAAACAGACAGGACAGACAATAGACAGACAGACAGATAAACAGAGAGACAGACAGACAGACAGATAAACAGAGAGACAGACAGACAGACAGACAGACAATAGATAGGTAGACAAGTAGAAACAGACTGAGACAGGCAGACAGACAGACAGATCGATAGATGATAGATGGATAGACAAGCACACAAACAAACAGACAGACAGACAGACGGATAGACGGATAGATGGATAGATAGATAGACAAGCATACAAACAGACTGAGATATGCAGACAGACAGACACAGGCAGACAGACAAACAGACAGATGTAGTATGTTGCATTCATAATGCACAAACATAAATCATCTGAGAAAAGGTCCAAGGGAGAGTTATAATTTTTAATATAACACAAATAACAAAAAAATAAAAAAAAATCTTATTTGGATTATCATTATTTGATTGCCATCACATAACTGCAACAGGCCTAACTGTGTTCATAAATGTGGCCATTCATCATTCTTTCTAATGGTTCTCACAAGATTCATTTCTGTACAGCACGCCAACAACCAATAATACAGAGAAATCAAACAGACATTTGCGAGAGATTTGAAGTCAGGTAAATGTAATGCTGCCGATGTAATTTTTTAATAATTTAAGTCTTAACACACAGCTCACATACGCACACACAGCAAACCTGCAAAGTGCTGGTATAATCATATGCCAAACCCCAGAGTTAAATCACAAATGCTCATGCATGTCTAAATGATTACACACACACACACACACACACACCTCCAAGCATGCTATTCATCTACCTTTACATTTCACAGTCCCCGATCTTGCTCAAGGACAGTGTGTTATCATGGCTCGCTGCAGCAGTGTGTATCAGTCTTGTGCAGACATCCAGCAGCACATGTAACCTCCGTTGTAATCAATCTCTACATAATGGCCTCATTTGGATCTAATTACCCTCTACCTCCCTGAAATGTACTGAAATGTGCTGAAAGCGTCAAAAACACAAAACAGCCTGACAACGTTACATCAGCATTACATCACCATTGCTCACCACAAAATAACACTAGTGAACCATGTTTAAACCATGAGGTCCATGTGACTGGATTTAACCACAGCTATCATGGGACTGTAGATAAAGTACTGCACAAGCCTGTGCTAACCAAACTGCAGTGCAACATTACTGCAACCAGTAAATAATAATTTTACAATGTTCCTGGAATGTCCCTAACCTGTTACTAACCTGTGCAGCAACAGAACTCAGAAATCTTGTTCAGAACTGCTCAGGGACAAAGACAGACAGATAGGTAGGGAGACAGACAGATACTTTGGTACTCTGCTAATTTTGTGGTGTAGAAAAAAAAGATTGTGTTCCCCTACACAGAGCTTCAATTACAACAATGTTATACAGTCAGACTGCTGAGCAGACAACAAACACAGAGACAAATCAATCTGTGGGTCTCTGTCACTGTAGCCTTGTGTGAAATTAATGGGTTCGACTTCCAGACTTTCTAACCCAAGAGTACTCCAACTTTCATTAAAACAAATCCAAAGAGAAGGAGAGATAACGAAAAGAAAATACAGATAACTGTGGGATTCCACTATCACACTTTTAGCTTGCCAACCTTTTTCCATAGGAGTTTGAAGCTTAAATTCATGTCTTTGTCCATCTATCTTTAGCAGCTGACAACCTTCTGGCCAGAATCTTGATCTTGGGATCTTGGTCATAAAACATAGGATCACATAAACATGGCCTTGGACTTGGTATAAAAACAAAGTCTTGGTTTAGATCCTGGTCTTTGCTTTTGGTCTCAAGCAAGGTAGGTCACAGTATTCCTAGCAATTACTGGTGGGAATTTTCAAGACCCAAGACAGGTATTAGGTTGGGTTGTCGACAAGGTTGTGTTTAGGTTGTTGTCTATGTTTCTGGGCCACAAGAGTTTAAAATTTGGTCTATATCAGGGTATATCGTGGTAAGACTCCGTTCAGCTCGGTTTGCGTTCCCACTGCAGTTTCGTACCGCTTTAGAGTGGCCGGGATTTTTTACATGTCATTATAGTTGTGCCGCCTCTACTGCCGTGACTCCTGAAAAACGTTTTAATTCCGCATCGCTCAAGCAAGCTCTCGCTGGATCTGCTCCTCGGCTATGAACGAGAGGAACGTCTGTTTTTCCTCAACAGACAACGAAACAGACATTTTTTGGTTGTTAAAAAGGTGCGCTCATTCAAAACAGTTGCATTCGATCCTTCGCTGGCTGTGCTGATTTAAATCTAGCGGGTCTGTTGTGTTTGCGTCTGTTCGTAGTGATGATTTTCTCTGGCCAATCAGTGATCAGCAGAGTTTACACGTCACGTTTTGGTAACGGTACGGTTCGCTTGGAACCTCAACCGAGGTGGTACTGAAAAAAGTACCGGGTACCAGGTACTGTACCCAGTGGAAAACCCCCCAAAAGTGAACCGTACCGTGCCCTACCATGCAGTGGAAAAGCGCCATAATTAGTCTGGGATTGGTCTATATCTGGGTCTTGAGGGGTCTAGTACTGGTCGGAGTCTTGGTATTGGTTTAGGTATGGGTCTTACGGGGGCTGGAGTTGGCCTGGATCTAAGGGGATCTGTATTGTCTGGGTGTAAGAGGTTCCGGAATCTGTCTGAGTCTCGGAGATTCTGGTATTGGTTTGAGAATGGGTCTTAGGGGGTCTGGAGTTTGTCTGGATCTTAGGGGATCTGTATTGTATGCTTGCAAGAGGGTCTGTAATCTGTCTGAGTCTTGGGAGCTCTGATATTGGTTTGGGTATGGGTCTTACAGGGTCAGGAATCTGTATGGATTTTAAAGGAACTATGCTGTATGGGAGTAAATGGTCTGGAATCTGTCCAAGTCATAAGGGCTCTGGTATTGGTTTTGGTATGGGTCTTAGTAGGGACTGGGATTGGGCTTGAGCTCATGGGATCTGTTGTGGTATGGGACTAAGAGGATCACTGACTGGTCCTTGGGGTTCTGGAAATGGTCCATATCTGAACTTAGAGGGATCTAGTACTGGTCTGAGTCTTAAGGGATATGTTATTTGTTTGGCTCTTAGTAGGCCTGGTATTGGTCTACATCTGGTCCTTAAGGAGTCTGAGTCGTGTACCTCTTTCAACTAGGGCTAGTGCTGGAACTGGAGCCAGTGCTTGGCCAGGGGCAGAACTCACTCACCGACTTGGGAGCTGTGGAAGTTCTGTCCACTGAAATCAAAGGTTCCCTAGTTCAAGATTTGCAAGGTTTTGTGGCTAAAATCAGTTCGGAACCAGGGTTTAGCCACTGCTCCAGGGTTTTTTGTGTGGAAAAGGACAGCTTAGATACAGATTGGGCACTGGCTTATGAGGGGGTTGGGTCTGGGTCTTAGGGAAAGTCAGGTATAGTCTTATGGGGTCTAGTTTGGTTCTTAGGGGATCTGGTATTGGTCTGTATTTGGGTCTTGAGATCTCTGGTTGGGTCTGAAAAACTGATCAGTGTGAACAAAGCAGAACTGATCTGAAATCAACAAGTACGGCTTGCGTTCCAGACCCTAAGCATGTCAGAAGTAACAAGCATGATGGAGTGTTATGTTGATGTGATAACAGTACTGGATTTGTAGAAGCTGAATGAAGTGAAAGTGCATGGCTCAGCTAAGCTTTAATAATGCATGCAGAAGTGTGGATTTATTTGATTCAGATATGCAGAGGCACAGTAACATCCCACAGCACCGCACTGCGATCAGAGTGCATGTGATGAAGGCAGATCATAATGCACCTCTCAAAATGCCCAGCATGAATTTCCCCTCTTTTATTCACTCTCTACTGCTGGACAAATGCCATTGAGAGAGAGGGGGTATAGTGGATTCAGAATACAGTCTGTCATATCCTGTTTGCCACTTTCTCATCCTCAGTGTTATGTTTCACATGCAATGAAATGGTTGTTTAATTCTGATTGTTCCACTGAAATGATGGATTTATTTATTGTTTGTTGACAGGTTTGCACTGATTGCACTCATTATAGGGTGACTGTCTATGAATATCCGTATTAAAGGAATAGTTAAAAAATTTTGCCATCATTTACTCTCCCTCATGTTGTTCCAAAACTGTATAAGTGTCTTGCTCATGTTGAACACAAAAGAAGATATTTTGAAGAACCAAAGAGTTGTTGGTCCCCACTGACTGCCATAGTAGGGAAAAATACTATGGAAGTCAATGGAGACTATCAACTGTTTAATTACCAGCATTAAGTTTGGTCCTCATTACAACTTATTCTGGCCAAGAACTGCCCACTTAATGACCTAAGCGCATGGTTTAAAGTGCATGGTGCAGGTGCACTTAGGGCGTGTCCGAATCCACTTTTGCTAGTTTCTGTTGATTGGAAATTCTTAATTATTGCCCTGATGGTGGAAATGGGAATTTTCACTGCTCTAGCTCTTTTCTTAAAGCCACTTTCTAATTTGTGAAGCTTAATTATCTTTTGCTGCACATCAGAAATATATTCTTTTTTTTCTCATTGTAATGGGTGATTAATTTGGAATTTGGCCTTTGTTTTCCCTCCTACTTATATTTCTGTGAAACAGGAAACCATGGCTGGATAATTTCATGTTCATAATCATGCTGGTGTGTTCAAAATTGTGAATATGAATGGGAATATATTTCAGATATATGTTACTACTTATATTTTATATTTCATTTCTAGGGGAACCAGTAATTATGTCCAATATGTATTTGAGATATTTCCCCCCATTTTAAATTCTTATTCTCCAATGATAGCTTAGAATTTTGTGATTTAAAAAAAAAAAAAAAGATTAACAATGCTCATTTATTTTCACAGCCTTCTTTGATCATATTTACCAAGGGTACCAACAATTCTGACCACGTGTACACACACACACACACACACACACACACACACACACACACACACACACATACATACACATACATACACATACACACATATATATATATATATATATATATATATATATATATATATATATATACAGTGGGTACGGAAAGTATTCAGACCCCCTTAAATCTTTCACTCTTTGTTATATTGCAGCCATTTGCTAAAATCATTTAAGTTCTTTTTTTTTTCCCTCAATGTACACACAGCACCCCATATTGACAGAAAAACACAGAATTGTTGACATTTTTGCAGATTTATTAAAAAAGAAAAACTGAAATATCACATGGTACTAAGTATTCAGACCCTTTGCTGTGACACTCATATATTTAACTCAGGTGCTGTCCATTTCTTCTGATCATCCTTGAGATGGTTCTACACCTTCATTTGAGCTGTGTTTGATTATACTGATTGGACTTGATTAGGAAAGCCACACACCTGTCTATATAAAACCTTACAGCTCACAGTACATGTCAGAGCAAATGAGAATCATGAGGTCAAAGGAACTGCCTGAAGAGCTCAGAGACAGAATTGTGGCAAGGCACAGATCTGGCCAAGGTTACAAAAAAATTTCTGCTGCACTTAAGGTTCCTAAGAGCACAGTGGCCTCCATAATCCTTAAATGGAAGACGTTTGGGACGACCAGAACCCTTCCTAGAGCTGGCCGTCCGGCCAAACTGAGCTATTCGGGGGAGAAGAGCCTTGGTGAGAGAGGTAAAGAAGAACCCAAAGATCACTGTGGCTGAGCTCCAGAGATGCAGTCGGGAGATGGGAGAAAGTTGTAGAAAGTCAACCATCACTGCAGCCCTCCACCAGTCGGGGCTTTATGGCAGAGTGGCCCGACGGAAGCCTCTCCTCAGTGCAAGACACATGAAAGCCCGCATGGAGGACTCCAAGATGGTGAGAAATAAGATTTTCTGGTCTGATGAGACCAAGATAGAACTTTTTGGCCTTAATTCTAAGCGGTATGTGTGGAGAAAACTAGGCACTGCTCATCACCTGTCCAATACAGTCCCAACAGTGAAGCATGATGGTGGCAGCATCATGCTGTGGGGGTGTTTTTCAGCTGCAGGACGACTGGTTGCAATCGAGGGAAAGATGAATGCGGCCAAGTACAGGGATATCCTGGACGGAAACCTTCTCCAGAGTGCTCAGGACCTCAGACTGGGCTGAAGGTTTACCTTCCAACAAGACAATGACCCTAAGCACACAGCTAAAATAACGAAGGAGTGGCTTCACAACAACTCCGTGACTGTTCTTGAATGGCCCAGCCAGAGCCCTGACTTAAACCCAATTGAGAATCTCTGGAGAGACCTAAAAATGGCTGTCCACCAACATTTACCATCCAACCTGACAGAACTGGAGAGGATCTGCAAGGAGGAATGGCAGAGGATCCCCAAATCCAGGTGTGAAAAAATTGTTGCATCTTTCCCAAAAAGACTCATGGCTGTATTAGATCAATACAGTGCTTCTACTAAATACTGAGCAAAGGGTCTGAATATTTAGGACCATGTGATTTCAGTTTTTCTTTTTTAATAAATCTGCAAAAATGTCAACAATTCTGTGTTTTGTGTGTACATTGAGGAAAAAAATGAACTTAAATGATTTTAGCAAATGGCTGCAATATAACAAAGAGTGAAAAATTTAAGGGGGTCTGAATATTTTCCGTACCCACTGTATATACATGAGATTGGGAAAGGTTGTATGGACCTGTGTGTGTGGCTTCCTATAATATAATGAAGTATAAACTATGTCAATCTAAGCATCTGGGGAAGTGACTACGTAAAGCGGAATTCACAAGTGAGTGAGCAACTGTCATTTCACTATCATGCACCTATGAGTTCATGTGTACCTATGAGTCACACATGCACACCCTTGAACCAGACATGTGCAGCAAAGTAAGAAAATTCTTAAAACTTGATCAACACACATCAAAAACACACACATAACAGCTCATAAAAACACAGACTACAGTGCATTCTGGGATTGCCTCAAGAAGACATCACAATTAAGCTGCCTACCTTTCAGAAGATCTTGCACATCAGGAAAGCTAGGTTTTATACAGTATTAGAGCTTATGTGTCTCATCCTACCTGTAAAAAAAATAAAAACTACTTCCCTTGTCAAGGTTAGAGCTGTGCATGTGTGTGTGTGTACATAGCAAAAGGGCACAGGATCCATTTCCTCATGTTTCACTGTTTACCATGAAATGTAATCACATTCCTGAGTGACTTCCTTCCTATGATCATCCATCTAGTTAGCTGTGCAAACACACCCACATGCTCAACAGGGGCATCTGGGTTTGTTTGATTGTTTGTTTATTTATGTTTACTTACGTTCAGTATTATAGTGTAAGAATGACAACTAGTCTAGTCTACTACTAATAAAATTATAATCAAAAAACACTTTTTAAAGAAGTATTTACCAGAATTTATTTAAGAGAAAAATGTAAATGTGCAGTATTTCTGAAAAAAAAAAAAAAAAAAAATTTTTTTTAAATATAGTTTAAAATGCATCTGTGATCAAAGAATGTTTAGCATCATTACTCCAGTCTTCAGTGTCACATGATCCTTCAGAAATATTATTTGCTGAAACATTTCTGATTACCGCTGCTTCATATTTGTGTTCAGAATTAATTTTATATATAACGATGATATGTAGGAATGTAATAATGTGGCAATGGTTTCTTAAGATCTCCTTATGCTTCTGATGCTATTTGAACAAGCACTGTGACTGAGCCGTGCGTCAGCAGCGAACGCTGTCTGTGATTGACTGGTTCTGTCTTTCAGCATTTGCGTGTGTTCCGATGAGCAAGAGAAATAGCTCTATCCAACACAATTATTCGCTAATATAGTCTATTTTTCCACTTAGAAGCTTATTTTCTGCACCAAGTTTCTTGATAAATAAAATTAGTGGTTAAAAAAAATGCACTTTAGAATCGATATTTTTATATGAGGATTGATCCTTTCGATACAACATCAGTATTGAAAGTATCGATACTTCAGGATCGATCTGCCCATCCCTACTCCTGTGTTTGCATAGATTTATTAATGATTTACCTTTCAGATCTGATGAAATGGCGCACGTTGAGTTCCCAGATGAACGTTATAATAAACCCAAACTCACAACAGCATGAAGAGAAGGAGTTTGAGTCACTCCACACATGTAAATGATAACAGATCCTGTGGAACTACTGTGAAGAAAAACGAAGTCAAGGATTTTTAAAAATCGAATAGTCGAATAAAATTGACGAATCGCGACAGCCCTAATTTCAATGATTATTTATTACTATTAAAAACAGATCTAAACAAACGCCAAATGTTTAGTATCAAATTTCAGTGAGTAACTCATCCTGCATTTTTTAATTATGAATGTGAATAACACCTGAAATCATGAGGCTTGTTAAAGAAGAGGTGTGATTTTATTTTTTTAAGCAATCTGAATTCATTTTCACTTGGCATAAAATAAAACTGGCAAAGATCCCACACACTTACAACGAAGCAGGAATCCGAGTCATATCTAGAGACTTGGAGCTCTTTCAGATTGGACCAGTAAGCAACTACTAATTCCTAGCTTTTCTATGAATGTCAACAAGTAGGAAAACAGCATTATGCTTTTGTCAATGATTCATAATTAAATGTTAATCTGATGCTGAACGCAGGCTAATTAGTAGGATGTTTAAAACAGACAACATAATTATCATAATATTCAGAATTTATAATAAATGCTCCATTTTCTCTTAGCATTCTACATGCATTTGTGGTCGTATGATCCATAAAACCAATCTTCTGTCAGCAGCTGGTAAAGCCGCTCTGCGTCACAGTACATTATCACTCACATCAATCATAAATTGTGACCAAATCTTTTATAGATTAAGAGACATTTCATGCTGAGGGGGGAAAATTAAACAGCATCTTTCTCCTTTTTATACCCTTCATCTCGTTTCAGGTTCTTTTTTCAGTCCATCCTGGATGAGACATTTCTCTCATTAGTGCTGCCACTCACAGGGGTACGAGCAGGGGGTAATGAGGCTAATTAACTCAACAGACACACACAAACACACTGACACACACACACACACACACACACACACTCTCCCTCAGTATCAAAACAACTCACAAGCAAGGTCAAAAAATAGTCAGCACTGCCAATACTCTACATAAAAACAGTGGTTGAAATTAGATCCGCAGAAACAGGGAAGCTAATAAACAGCCTGTTTGCGTTCCCTGGGTTATATTGTCTTCACCACATCCTCAAGAGTGGCCGAGGACATAGACACGCACGCACACACACACACACACACACACAAACACACACACACACATGCACACTTCTCCTGTGTGGTTGTCTGGTTATTTCAGGTGCCTTTACCATCACTGGCCTTTGTGTGATTTGTCTATTTCTGTCCTGATTGATGTTGAAGATGAAAGAATCGAGACCGTGAGGTGTAGAGCACTAGACGAGTGAACAACAGAAGAAAAATGTGGAGAGGTGTAGGAAGTGGGGTGTGTAACTAGCCTCAGACTTTAAAGAATACACAAATAAACCTTCAAGGCTTGATTCCCAGAACTCGTAGAGCTTTTGGTGAGAAGTTTGAGAATCGCTTTAAAGAATAGCTCACCCAACAAAAAACTGTGTCATTTCAAACCCGTAAGTTGTTATTTGTCTAGTGGAACACAATTATCGCTTTTGGTATTGTATACAGAGAAAATTACCTGGTGTTTTTCATCTGACAAATGGCACTCTGAGAAATCTAATCGAATCTGGATGAAAATGTCAGTATCTCATTTATTTCTGTACTGCGTTAAACCTAGTTCTCATTGTGTGACTGTCTAGTGCACCTTCATTATTAAATTCTTTTTGCCAGCATTAAATATAACAGTTGGTGGTTCAAGCACTGCTGGCTTCCTATCGCATGCAAAAATTGAACCAAATCATATGGAGAGTCCAGGAATTGGTCACTATATTAGCAGCAGTTAGCTGGGCCACAGCTCTGACAAATGGCTCACATTTTTTTGCCATAGTTGCAAATGAATAGTTAATTGAACAGGATATTTTGAGTGTATATCATTTGTCCATTTTAGAAAAACAAAAGAATGAATCATCCAAGAGAAATTCCAATAGCCGTCCAAAATAATCAAAACTGTCGAGCTGCAATATCAAAAGCCAAAACAGTTATTTCCACAAAAATTAGAAAAACATTTCTCTAAAATATGGGAAATTGTCTTTTCTATTGTTAAAAAAAAAAAAAAAAAATGATTTATTGCTTTACAGATGTTCTGGAGGTGCCACTTATGCAATGTAATGTAAACTGAATTTTAAAAAAGAAGAAGAAAAAAATAAAAAGGATTTTTTTTCAACTTTTTCCTTGCCCTGCCAGTATTTTCACTAGCCCTGCCACAAAAACTAAAATAGCTGCTGTTATCATTGTTTTTGACACGTTATCTTTTATTCTAATAAATAAGCTTATATGTCACCAAATGTTTAGATATAATTCTCGATTCTAATTTCGATACCACAGCAAAAACTACTAGCCTAACAAATAGAAAGTTCATATATTATTAAAGACAAGTAAACAGTCAGTAAATAAAAACAAATAAACAATAGCACAACTGAATATCAAATATACAAATGAAATGATGCTTTAGGAAAGACTGGCTGAAAGAAAATGAAAAATTCAATTGCTGCCAGCAGGTGGCGCTTACGGAACAGCAACAATACAACGTTTCCTTGGTTATTACTGTAAACAAAGCAGCGCAGCCCTTATTAACACTAACATTAGTTTAAATGCATTATACAGAGGTAGGATGAAAAGAAAATGCCATGTAAACTTTTCCGAAGATAGTCAGTTCCCCACAGAGATGCATTCATATAAAACCAATTCCAATATTTTATTTTATAATATTTTAATATATAATAATATATTCCAATTCAATATTTAGGATTTTCTTCCAATATTCTGCATATCAGTGAGTTTGCGCTGCATTCTACTGTATTTTCTTCTCTTTGTGTCCATCTTCAGCATCTCTGGCCTCTGCTAATGGTCCGTTTACACACTTCGTAATATTTCCACACAAATGACATTTTGAAAAATGATCGCAGTGCAGTGTGTGTGCCCTGAACAGAAATCAGTTGAAGTAAAACAAAATGTCCAGTCGACCGGTAGATGCATCTGTACTACACTGTATAAATTAAATATAGATTAATAATTGTTAAAACTACAAAGTTACTAGCCAAGATGGGTATTTTGACATACTTTTGTATGTATTTGTCTGTTTAAGCACAAGAATGCACACTGTACACACAGAACAGTGCGAGTATTGAATGTAGTCGTCTTTGCTTGAATGCTTTAACACGTGTTAACAATGATAAACTTAGTGACGATGCAGCAGTGACCACCTCTATTATATAAAATAAAACTGTGGGAAATGTATTTTGCAATGTATTTACCAAAACAATTAACCTTATGTCATCAATTACTCCCCCTCATTCAGTTCCACACCCATAAGCCTTCATTAATCTTCAAAACACAAATGAAAATATGTTTAATGAAATCTCAGAGATATCTATCACACCACTGATTCCTCCAAAAAACAAGTCTTTGGTTTATATGAACATATTTTATTTCATCTGCTGTTCAGCATATTTGATATGCTCTATGAATGTGTGTGGATCAAAGTTTATATGTGAACAAAACCCTAAATCTCTTCATCACAGGTTTCTTCAAAAAGCTCAATACTATCATATATAATACTTTTATAACGTCTTTATGAATTTTTGGAAGCATCAACGTTTTTGAGGAATTTCAGGAGAGGGACAGAAATCACTCAGATTTCATTAAAATATCTTCATTTGTGTTTCAAAGATGAACAAAAGTCTTATGGGTTTAGAACGACATGAGGGTGAGTAATTAATGACAATTTTCATTTTTAATTTAACCACCCCTTTAAGCATGCAAGAAAAGGGATCAGAATATACTATTTCAGTTTGACTTCCTCTGTAAGTTTAGTAACATGCTGTCAAAGTACAATCAAGTTAGGGTCAATGAGCTGTCAGATCACTATAATTCCCTTTACTGAAAAAGAAAAAGTCCAGCTGGCTAGAGAGTATGTAGCACCATTACTGTTGTTTACTGGTTTGGTGTGGACTCCACAGGGGACAGACTGTGTAATCCAGTTAAATCTCTCAACTCAGCCGTCCCCCGACATGGCAGCTGACCAATCCAATCGCCCCATAGTCGCCACAGCAACTGCACACACTTAAATACACTCCGGTCCTCTAAAACACACCATCTGTGAGATTACATGTCAAACTCCCATAAAACCCTGTTCTTACAGCAACTTACTGAAGGATCGGAGTTGATCTGATGTGTATCAGGGACGTTCTTTAACTAGATTTCATGAAGCTCAAGCTAACTTCAAATCAGATTTGTAGAGCAATGTATCAACAAATAAAGCAGTCATGCTATGAAGTCTCAATACATTTACTTAGTGTCACACCCGGTAACCTCTGCTCTCATCTCTGATCTCTGTCTGTGCACAGAACGACACACTAGTTTGTGCTTATTTCTTATAGAATAGAATACACTGAATATTGCTTAAGTAATAATGTGCAAAATGTCACAATAAATGCAGCATGCTACATTCTTGTAACATGAACTCACTATACCAAGTTTTGATTAGCAGGTGTCATCCAGTTATTAAGTTTAAAAAATATAAAAATATAGGTAACACTTTATTTTAAGGTGTCCATAATACAGAGTAATTACCTAGTTAAGTACTTAATTGTAGCCGTTGTACTTACATGAAACAAAATTTACTTACCTGTACATGTAACTAAGTTATGAAACAGCCTGTACTTACAGTTTGTAATTATGTAGATGTAATAGGCAGCTACTGTTACACATATGTAACAGACCGAGTTTGTTACATAGCTACTTACAGTCATCGCCAAATATATCATCACCCTTGGTAAATATGATCAAAGAAGGCTGTGAAAATGAATCTGCATTGTTAATCCTTTTGATTAATGATTTACCTTTCAGATCTGATGAAATGGCGCACGTTGAGTTCCCAGATGAACGTTATAATAAACCCAAACTCACAACAGCATGAAGAGAAGGAGTTTGAGTCACTCCACACATGTAAATGATAACAGATCCTGTGGAACTACTGTGAAGCAAAATGAAGTCAAGGATTTTTAAAAATCGAATAGTCGAATAAAATTGACGAATCGCGACAGCCCTAATTTCAATGATTATTTATTACTATTAAAACAGATCTGAACAAACGCCAAATGTTTAGTATCAAATTTCAGTGAGTAACTCATCCTGCATTTTTTTAATTATGAATGTGAATAACACCTGAAATCATGAGGCTTGTTAAAGAAGAGGTGTGATTTTACTTTTTTAAGCAATCTGAATTCATTTTCACTTGGCATAAAATAAAACTGGCAAAGATCCCACACACTTACAACGAAGCAGGAATCCGAGTCATATCTAGAGACTTGGAGCTCTTTCAGATTGGACCAGTAAGCAACTACTAATTCCTAGCTTTTCTATGAATGTCAACAAGTAGGAAAACAGCATTATGCTTTTGTCAATGATTCATAATTAAATGTTAATATGATGCTGAGCATGAGCTAATTAGTAGGATGTTTAAAACAGACAACATAATTATCATAATATTCAGAATTTATAATAAATGCTCCATTTTCTCTTAGCATTCTACATGGCCAGAGGACTGGGATGGCCATAGCAGAAGCTTGTATTTGTGCTCAGTGACCCATTTTTGTGTTGTTTTTGAGGTTTGTGTTTGGATTATTGTACGGTTGGAAGATCCAAACATGGCCCATTATAAGATTTCAGTCACTTATAGATTTTTTATCTGTTGGTATTTGATAGAATCCATGATGTCATGTGTCTAAACAAGATGTCCAGGACCTCCAGCAGAAATAAAGGCCCACAACATAAAAAATACAGCAGTATATTTCATTGTACAAATGGGGTACTTTTTATCCCTGTGTTCACCAAACAGATCTTGAGTGTTTGCTGCTAAAAAGCTCATTTTTTAGTTTCATCTGACCATAGAAGCCAGTCCCATTTGAAGTTCCAGTCGTGTGATAACTGAATATGCTGGAATTTGTTTTTGGATGAGCGAGCAGAATTTTTATTGAAACCCTCCCAAACAACATGTGGTGATGTAGGGGCTGTTTGACTTTTTTTTTTTTTTTTAAGGTTTTCTGACACCGAGACTCAACAATTTTCTGCAATTCTCCAGCTGTGGTCCTTGGAGAGTCTTTACCCACTCAAACTCTCTTTCTCACCGTGCATTAGGACGATATAGAAACATGTCCTCTTCCAGGCAGTTTCGTAAAATTTTCTGTTGATTGGAAATTCTTAATTATTGCCCTGATGGTGCAAATGGGAATTGCCACTGCTTTCTTTTCTTAAAGCCACTTCACTAATTTGTGAAGCTCAATTATCTTTTGCTGCATAACAGAAATATATTCTTTGGTTTTTCTCATTGTGATGGATTATTAAGGGAATTTGGGCTTTATTTTCTCTCCTATTTATATTTCTGTGAAACAGGAAGCCATGGCTGGATAATTTCATGTTCATAATCACTCTGGAGTGCTCAAAATTGTGAATATGAATGGAAATATACTTAAGAGATATCTTACTCATAAGAATTTCTAGGGGTGCCAATAATTGTGTCCAATGTGTATTTGAGAAAAACATTTATTTCATAATGACATTTCCCCCCCATTTTAAATTCTTATTATCCAATGAAAGGTTAGATTTTTGTGAATTTTTTAAATGAAAGATCAAAAGAATTAACAATGCAGATTAATTTTCACAGCCTTCTTTGATCATATTTACCAAGGGTGCCGATATTTTTGGCCATGACTGTATGTAACCAAAAGATTCTTACATATGTGTTGCAGACTTTATACAACGTAATTATAAATGTAAGTACACAGACATAAGCTACTCAAAATAAAGTGTATCAAGATTGTACTTGTGTACTTCATGTGAATCAATACTGTACACCTTATCCAGCTGCACCTTAGTTTGATTTAACTCACCAGTACACAGCTAAAATACATGTAATACATTTCTAATTACATTACAATTACATAATATTACACAAACATAAGCTACTCAAAATAAAGTGTATCAATATTGTACGTAAGTGTACTTCATGTGTGTCTATACTGTACACCTTATCCATCTGCACCTTAGTTTGATTTAACCCACCAGTACACAGCTTAAATACATGTAATACCTTTCTAATTACATTAAAATTACAGAATATTACACAGGCATAAGCTACTTAAAATAAAGCGTATCAAGATTGTACTTAAGTGTACAAGTAGCTGTGTAACAGACTCGGCCTGCTACATATGTGTAACAGTAGCTGCCTGTAATTACAGGCTGTTCCATAACTTAGTTACATGGTAAGTACATTTTTCATGCAAGTACAACGGCTACTACTAAGTACTTAATTAGGTAATTAATATGTATTATGACACCTTAAAATAAAGTGTTACCAAAATATATTTTGTATTTAAATTCCAATTTACTTTTTAACATTTAAAATGATTGATTTTATTTGTATTTAATTTGGACAAATTGGTTTAGAATTATAAAATTGACCATTTATTGGTTATTGGCCATAACATGAAAATAATTATTAGCTCATCGGAATATAACCATTAAAACAATGAGTGAAGAAGAAAAGCAAAACTACTACTTTTGATCTTTATTTTGACTAACAGCACCAAGTTAAATGGTATAAAATTGCCAATCTTACAATTCTATTTCATTTTGTCTATTTCAAAGTGCAGGTGTCAACCACACACAAATTATACTTAGAAGCAAAAAAAAAATATTTGCCACAGGTGGACAATTTTATAATTCTGTATAGTATCTTACAATTATTTTCTGATTATATACCGTATATATATATATATATATATATATATGGTACCATATTTATCATATTATATACCATTATATATTTGCAGAATTTTTTCCCTCCCTTTTCAAATCTCATATTACATTGGAAAGGCCTTTATTTTCAATAAAAAATGGAGGAAATAATTAAAAAGCTGAAAATAAAGTATTGGGCAGGGTTAGGGTAGGTGTAGGGAGGGCTTTATTGTCCCAAAAATGTGGCATCCATTTAATAATTCAAATTATAATTTACACTCAATACGTCATTATTGCATACTGTTTTATAATGTACTACAATACTGAGGTGCAGATAATTGCCACTATTTGCATTAAGTAGTATAAATAGCAGAAAATTCTGCTATTTTAACAGTGTAAATAGAATTTATAACTATTTGCACAGTGTAAATAGCATATATCGCTAAGAAAATATGCTATTTTCACATTTTTTCTAATGACTATTTACACTTAGTGCAAATAGCCTCTATTGCTACCTACACTAGAGAGTGTTATGCTTATGATATATGTACTCACTCATACTGGGATGCTGGGAGTTGGTAGGGGTGTGTAGTCCAGGTGAGGTTCTTCTCAACAGCTATCCTCCTCAAGGCACTCATGACCTGTACACATACAACAAATACACACAAGCAAAACACAAAGGCCATTGTGAATGCTCATGTAAAAATGACAAGCAATTGCTGTAGAAATAGATACTAGAATTGATACTAAGAAAAGCAACAGAAAATCTCACAGAAAACCACAGCATTCCAGTCAGCCAGCCAAATGTGGTGAAGCAGTGCTATCTAACTCCCAAAGAAAGCAAAGATAACATTCCTCCATCCAAATCAGACGTGATCCAGGAATTGTAAGCAGAATGATGAAGCAGATAATCCATAAAAAAAAGCCCAGTCACTAAACAGGTTTCAGTTTTCATATCAATGCCATTTACAAGTCTGTGAGACAATGCTATCACTGTGTCATAAAAAAGTAAAATATTTGGGCACTAAAGACTTATTAAATACTTAAAAATGAATGGATGATATTGCCATCATGTCCTAGCAAGAGCTTTTCTCATAACTAACTATGACCAACATCTTAAACCCTGATCTGCATCATTTAATCATGGCAGTGATATACATCACCAAATAGTAATTTGGTTTGTCAAAACACCAAATTGTTGTAAATTGAACAAACCAGTTTTCCTTTTCCCTTCATAACACTGCAAAACAAAATTCTAACTCAAATTTAGAACTACTACATGTATTTGTTATATATATATATATATATTTATTTTTTTTTATTTTTTTTTTAATGCCATGGTTATTCTTTGGCTACTCTAATGACAAAAAAAACATTTATAAATTTAAAAATAGAAATGAAATATTTCAGACTAAATTTGGATGAACTTGATTAAAAAGCTGTTCAAGGGTAGTTACATTTACAATATTCGAAATTTATCAGATGCTTTACAGTGCATTCAGGCATTTTTTTATTTTTTTTATCATGTGTGTTCCCTGGGAATTGAACCCAT
The DNA here is from genome assembly GCF_012432095.1 of Onychostoma macrolepis. Taxonomy (NCBI): domain Eukaryota; kingdom Metazoa; phylum Chordata; class Actinopteri; order Cypriniformes; family Cyprinidae; genus Onychostoma; species Onychostoma macrolepis. The sequence continues at coordinate 19,448,311 of NC_081158.1, read as the reverse complement.
GACCTTTTGCGCTGCTAACGCAATGCTCTACCACTGAGCTTTTTTTTAGATCGGCCTTTTTAGAGACCACCAATCAAACATTCCAAAGCGATTATCGGCCGATAATGATCGGTACCTGATCAATCGGAGCACCCCTAAAGAAAATGAAGTCTATTTGAGAACTATAGATCAGATGGTCACGTGACGTGCTCATGAACCTAGTCGTACTTGACTAGAGCTCCGTAGGTCTGGCTCCTTTTTGCTGATTTTTTTCGTTTTATCCCTTAATAATACTTTCCCTGATGGCATACAATCGGAAACTAACCAAGGTTCAGTGGATGATCCTCGAAAACTTTGGAATGCAGTTAAAGAATTTATAAGGACTAACTCAATTTCATACGCCTCTTTCCTTCAGAAAAACCGACACAAAAAGATAGTTGAACTGGAATCACAGCTCCAGAATCTGAGTAGAGACAATCAACGTTGTTTCTCAGACAATACACTCAGTAAAATCATGGCGGTTAGGTCCGAACTCAATTCATTACTGTGATCCAGGGCAGAATTCCTGATTCAAAGATCCAGGCAGAATTATTATTTTCAAGGGAGTAGACCAAGCCACCTTTTAGCTCTAAGATTACGCAACAGTGAAAAGTTGGGCTCTTAATCTGGGCTCATTATGACAGACCCAAAAGACATTAATATCTCCTTCCACTCTTTTTACTCTAACCTCTATACTTCTTCTGCTGATGGTGACCCCGACTCTTTTGCATCTTTGCTGTCCAACCTTGATTTGCCTAGGCTGTCAGATTCAGATTCGGAATACCTGGCTGAACCGATCACTCTTCAGGAGCTGGAGTCAGCAATCCGATCCATGAACAAGGGGAAATCCCCAGGCATAGATGGTATTCCAATCGAATTGTAAACTACTTTTTGGTCGGATTTGTTAGATATGATACAGTTTTCAGTTACTCAAGGCTCATTTCATCCATCTATTAATATAGCTGTTATTTCTCTCTTGTTAAAAAAGAGATCAAGATCTGACTTCCTGTTCTAGTTATCGGCCACTTTCTTTGATAGGACTTTAGCATATAATTTAACATCAGTCCTATCTCGTCGTCTAGAGAAATTTATGAATAGGCTAGTTCATCATGACCAAACAGGATTTATTAAATCTCGCTCAGCTTCAGATAACTTGTGCAGGTTATATCATATTATTAATTCAACAAATATTTCGTTCCCCTCCCCTTGTGCAGTATTATCTCTAGATGCGATGAAAGCTTTCGATCAGCAAGAATGGAAATATTTATGGAGGTTCTACAGCATCTGGGTCTAGGATCGAGTTTCATAAATATGATAAAAGTTCTGTATGCCAATCCAGCAGCCACTGTTCTCACAGGTGCTGTTCGCTCTAACCCACTCTTTATACATCGAGGTACTCGTCAGGGTTGCCCGCTTTCTCCTCTGTTATTTGCCCTATCTTTGGAACCCTTAGCTCAAGCGGTCCGACAATCTGAAACTATTTCTCCCATAAATATACGGAATACTCATCATCATATTTCTTTGTTTGCTGATGAGATCTTGCTTTTGGAGAAGCCGTCACATTCTAATCCTCATGTGTTGAATTTATTTGTATGAATGAATGAATGAAGCATTAATATAGCACTTTTATTGTGTATTGATATACACCCAAAGCACTTTACAGTCATGTGGGGGGTCTCTTCTCAACCACCACCGGTGTGCAGCATCCAGTTGGATGATGCGACGGCAGCCACAGGACAACGGCGCCAGTGCGCTCACCACAGACCAGCTACAGGTGGAGAGGAGAGAGAGTCATAGAGCCAATCAAGTGGATGGGGATTATTAGGAGGCCATGATTGGCAAGGGCCAGTGGCGGGAATTTGGCCAGGACACCGCGGTTACACCTCTACTCTTTACAAGAAGTGCCATGGGATTTTAATGACCACAGAGAGTCAGGACCTCGGTTTAACGTCTCATCCGAAAGACGGTGCTTTTTTACAGTATAGTGTCCCCGTCACTATACTGGGGCATTAGGACCCACACAGACCGCAGGGTGAGCACCCCCTGCTGCTCTCACTAACACCTCTACCAACAGCTACCTAGTTTTCCCAGGAGGTCTCCCATCCAGGTACTGACCAGGCTCAGCCATTCCAGGTACTTGACCATTTTGGATCTCTCTCTGGGTTTAAAATTAATTGGAGTAAGTCGTGTTTACTTCCCCTCAATTCTAAAATTGATTCCATGTCCCTTTCTATATCTATTCCATTGGTTCAAAACTTTAAGTACTTGGGGGTAGATGTTTTTCCTTCCTTGCAGGAAATCGTTTTAAAAAACTATAATAGTATTCTATTAAAAGTATAAAAGTATCCTCAGATTTGGAAAATTGGTCTCATCTTCCTACTTCTTTTCAGGCTTGTATATCGGTGATTAAAATGAATGTTCTCCCATGTATTAATTTCATTTCTTCCATGATTTCTCTCGCTCCACTGGTTGGCTACTGGAACAAACTAGATGCATGTGTTTCACGGTATATATGGGATGGGAAACGTCCTCATATTAAACTGACTAACTTACAACGATGTAGATTACATGGAGGTCTTTCTGTCCCTAATTTTAGACTGTATGCTCAAGCCTTTTCCCTCCACCCTTTATCAGTTTGGTTTGATCCTGACGCTTCTGTGTCTTGGAGAGCAATTGAGGAATCTATTGTTTATCCGTATAAATTGAAGCATCTTGTTTTTTCAGGGGTTCCGCTTAGGCAGTGTAAATCTCGGTTTGGTCCCATTATAACCCTCTTCCTCTCCACATGGAGGGATGTTGAAAGACGTTCACAACTAGTTACAATATGGCATAGTCTTTCGCCTATTTTCCACAATAATAACCTTTTGTCAGGCAGTACTCCATTTCGTTGTCCGCAATGGACCCATAATAAAGTAAACACTCTGGGAGATATCTATGATGATAGTGGTTTAAAATCCTTCCAGAATCTCAGAACTCAATGTAATCTGCCAGGCACCTCCTTCTTTATGTATTTGCACATTAGATCGGCCCTACGGGCGTATGGGGTGCCTTGGAACTCTCAACTGCCTGTTCACCCTTTGTGCAAACTAATCCTTCCTTCTGAGGAATCTCCCTCCTCTGCTTCAGTCATCTATCTCTTTCTTCCTGAGCATTCATACAAACCTTTATCTATTACAACCGTTTGGGCTAAGGATCTTAATGAGGATGTGCAAGTTTTATTTTCGGATCAGGTATGGGGTAAGTTTAAATTGTCTTCTAAAAACCCTAATCACCAAATGATTCATTGGAAATTGCTGCATAGAGTTTACTTGACTCCAATTAAACATTTTTATATGAATCTGTCATCTTCTCCTAAGTGTAATCTCTGTTCCCAAGGAGTTTTAGGCACGTTTTTGCATTTTTTTGAGGAGTGCCCCTCTCTCTCACCTTTTTGGACTCGGCTCTGACAGTACCTATCATATTTGTTGGGTACTGAGATATGTTTGACTCCACGCTGTTTTTTCATGAATGACTTTTGGGACTTCACCTTGTCCATCCAACAAAGATGTTTACTGTTAGCTGCTCTCACAGCAGCAAAGAAATTGCTAGTCAACCGTTGGAATCCTCCTCACACAATGGAACCTGGCCTGTGTATTTGTTGGACATTATCTCGATGGAACTCTCTCTCTTGTACATGGATCTAATGTGAAAACTGTAAACTCATGGCATTCAGCTTTTAATGTTGTGTCATCTTTTCTAAAATCTTTGTAAAAATTATTTGATTGTTATTTATTTATCTATTAATATAAATTAATTTATTTGTATTATTATTTATTTTATTTTTAAGTCTGCCAGTGGGTGGGATGGGTTGGGGTGGGTTCTAAATTTGTAAAACAGTTGTTAACAAAAAGAACTATAGATCAGTAATAATTTTTAAATTATTATAATTATTACTATTATATCATTACTGTGATACATGTGATTCTATCTGGAATAATTAATGATAATTTTAACATAAATAAACGAAAGTACAAATATAAACTTGAACTACGAACATGTTTCACAAGGATTTTATAAACTGATATACAGTATATGTGCGTGTCTACTGGGGGCTATTAGCAAACCAACGGAAATTGATTTTCTAAATTTCCAATTTTACTTTTAGTAAAAAATCTGAAGTCTGTAAATATGGCTCAAATACCTTCTTAAGTAAAACTCTATGGGAATTTCCACAAATTATATCATCCACCTGGCAAAGGTAATCTGATTGGTTATAAAAGTATCAGCACACCTCCTCAACAGTCAGAAACTGACATGCCAACCAGCTCAAACAAAGAAAGGTATTTTTTTGTTAAGTATCACAGGAAAGTCAACACTCTTCAGGAACTCAACCAAAAATGGCTTACTTATTGTCTCTAAACATTGAGCTGGGATAGGAGGGAAAAAATAAAAACAAAAAATAAAAAGCAGCTTAAAAGCTTTAAAAAGTGGTCTATAAGACCTCATGAAAGCTTATTTCCCCACCCTGCACCAAATACAAACACACACACACACAGTGATGATATCGGGACTGTAGTGTCAGGTTCGCTGTCATGACCCATGTGAGAGAGATAACCGCTACTCCCACCCTTCCTGCCTTTTCTTATTTTATCTGTCTCACTCCTTCATTTAGGATGACTAATAACCCCTCTCACTTACACACCACCCCTGCCTCCTGCAGTCACCATTCACCATAGTAGAGTAATGATCAGTTTCATTGTGTTTGTATGTGGATGATAGTAATGGGACTGCAGTGAGAGGAGGTAATCACTGTAATAAGATGCAAACCGGGCGGAGGTGACAGGAAATGTTAAGGGTCGACCCGGGATGGGAACAAGATCTTTCATCACATGCTTGCATGATGAGCAAACTTTGAGTTAAAGGAATAGCTCATCAAAACATGAAAATTCAGTTATTATTTACTTAACCTAACATAGTTCCAAACCTCAGTCTTTACCACACAATGAAAATAAACAGTGACCAAAAATTATAAAAAAACACTATTAAAGTGTCATAAAAGCAGCCCATACCAGTCTTATTTTAGAATAACTGATGATGGTTTTTATTAATTGAATTAGCTTCTTGAATTAGCTTTTATTTTTATATTTTTATTTTATTTTATATTTAGTAATTTCACTTTTTATATGCCTACATAGCTTTTTTCTCACTTTGATTGTTTTTGTAAGTTATTAAATTAAATGAACTTTGTTAAATGAAAAGTAAAATATTAAAAAGTTTTTTTTTTTAAGTTTTAGTTGACTACAATAATCCCATTCGATATCTTGTAGACTATTGTTGAAGCAGTTTATAGTATTTATTATACTATAAGTATTTGAAAGTCACATATAGTGCAACCTGAAGTCACTAAAAGTTAACTTAAATATTTGTAAACTTAATAATTATGTTGATACGTTATGATATTTATGAATTAAGAAGTGTAGCCTATTTGTAAAAAAAAATTGTGTGTGGGAGTTTACTTTGAAAAGTATAATATATATATATATTTTTTAATGATTTCATGTTGCTTTTTACTTGGTTACACAACATGACATTTGTAGAGTCATTTAATTTGCACTGTTACAAACTGTAAATGTTTCTCAAAGCCATATGGAACCAAAATGAATACAATTTACATGAACGTTGCATAGTTGGGACTTATATTGACCAAAGCGGGGAGAAACGTTTTAAATGAACAGAGGCATACATTTCATTCTGTTTCCTCACACAAAGCTACTGTTTTGTAATACTGAGTACAAGTTGCACCAACTTTTATCATTCTTTCTTCTCCTTCTTTCAGTTTGTCTGGTCACTGTCTGTTGTCATTGCATGTTAAAGTGTGAACAGTCTTCAAAACATTTTTTGCCTTCCATGGAAAAAGGAAAGTCACATGGGTTTGGAATAACATTGGGGAGAGTAAATGATGACAGGATGTTCATTTTTGCGTGAAGTACCTTTTTTCAGATTGCATGGAAGTCAAAAAGACAGTGAAAACACCAGCCAGGTGAGCAAGAGAGAGAGGGAGAGGGAGAACTCTGGAAAGCTGGTCTTAACGCTGGGATTACTGCGGCCATATGTTCACATGTTCTGTGCTGTCAATAGCACGACACAAAGAGGAACAACCATAGAAAAGTGAACTTAACCTAGTACATTCAACACAACCACATCATATTTGATTTAACATCTGAATATGTGTGCATATTTGTGTGTGGGCTGACCGCCTCGCTTTGCACCAGACCGGTTCTCTCAGTACCAGCACCGGCCGTCCCTCAGAAACAGGGCAACAGCTCAGGAATGTGAAGACCTTTAGCGCTGTGTCTTTATGCAAGTGGGCCTCTTTTTTGTTTTGTTTTGGCAGTTAGAGTAGTCTCATTTTGGGCTATATATTGAGTATTTGTAATAAATTCTGTTATTATTTAGTTCAGAATATAATTTGGTATTGATATACTTTTTGTTGCCCATTGCAAGGTCATGCTAATAGACGTTTGTGTGAATGTGGGTATTAAAATTCTATATTAAATTCTAATATTAAGATTCCAAGATTCCATTGTGACTAAAAAAGCAAAAATGAAACTTCTACTTCTACTGCTATATTACTGCTTTTGCTTTGAATCAGCTACAACAGCCGTTTGGGCGAATTGATCTGGATTGATTGAAAAACCCAACAAAACAAAACAAAAAACAAAACAAAATAATAAATGCAAAGCAAAATAAAAACAAACAAACATGCAAATCAAAACACAAGAGAAGAGAAGAGAAGAGAAGAGAAGAGAAGAGAAGAGAAGAGAAGAGAAGAGAAGAGAACCATACAAAACAAAACAAAAACACAGAGCAAAGCAAGGCAAAACAAAACAGAACAGAACCATACAAAACAAAACAAAACAGAACAGAACCATACAAAACAAAAACACAGAGCAAAGCAAGGCAAAACAAAACCATACAAAACAAAAAATGAAGAACAAAACAAGACAAAACAAATCAAAAAATGCAGAGCAAAACAAAGCAACAAAAAACACCCTGTTTATTGCAAGCAAATAAATAAATAAAACACATAAATATTGTTAACTATATTACTCATCCAAAATGGCAAGTAACAAGACAACAATGGCAATGTGTGTGTGTTTCTGGGTTGGGGGAAGTGTTTCAGAAAAGTAATAACTGCTTCCTACACCAGCGCCCACCAGAGAACTGTCTAATACCAGCTATGAACGCTTTGCTCCATTTTGTTGCCATGGCACATCCTCCCCCACACACAGGAAGTGATTTATCCTTATCTGTGGGCTAAACCAGTTGAGTTCCTCATCAGCTCTCCTCTACCTCTCCAGCTGAAGTCATCCATCAAACATCTATGTGTTTCAGCTATTAGATTGCCTCTTACTTCATTCACAGCAGTTAGCAGAACAATAAAGGCTTCAGGGATGCTGCTACTGTGACTGTCTGGGGGTTTCAGATTGTTTGAAGCTGCATTTTCTTTTTAATAGCCTTAACACAAACTGCAACATCATTTCATCTGGGACAGTGCTGTAAGATTTACACACAGCAGAAAGAAACGTATCGTTATCTTGTTTTCAAGTTAAAAATAATAATAATAATAATAATAAATTATATATATATATATATATATGTGTGTGTGTGTGTGTGTGTGTATAATATTATTTTTTATTATTATATAATAAATTAATTAATACATTATAGATAGATAGATAGATAGATAGATAGATAGAATTATTCTTAAACTGAATGTGTTTTTAATGTGTACCATTTTTACTTACTGTTTTTACTGTGCATATAGTACATAGTATCTGTTACCCTATTAATCAGCCACATAATTGCATTCATAGTAAATGCACATTATTTTGAGGGAATCAAATGCATTGTACTAAAATGTTGCTGTTGAAGCACTCTGCATAACCAAAATTGAAAGGTTTACTATTTAATAATATGTTATGTTCAGCATTTACTAATATACATATATGAATAATTTGTTCTTGACCACTATATTGACCATACATAAAATATGTATAAGAATCTGCAATGTACTCTAGTTTTAACTCTGTCTGGCCGCTAATGCACCACAATTTCCCTCATGAGATCAGTAAAGTACATTATTATCTAATAAATTCTATCTAATCAATTGTTTGCACATTTAAGTACAAAATCTAATCGTTTTAAGCATAAACACGAATGCAGTTTGTTTGCCATTGTTTGTTTTTTTTATGATACTTCAAGTAGGCAAATTTCTTGCAAATTTAACTCATGTACTGGACGTTGTTTGCTCTGGATCGCACATGTTGACTTACAGCTGTGAAAGCTGATGTTGGTAGGGCTCTGCTCTATATAAGAGGACAGTGATGTGTGTGGTCAGCACATGCGCATGTGCACAGCTCAGCAGAATGTGAGACATGAAAACACACACTCACCCAAACCCTTTAAATAGGACCAGCACTGATTTATATAAACTACACTGACAAAATATATCAATTATGATCAATTAGTAATGTAATATACTTAAGCAGTGATTCATGAGGCGAGCTGTGACAGCATCATAAAGATCGTGTGCTAAAATGATTATTGGTTCTGGAAGTATTTCCACATTTAGACTATTTACTTTGTACTTCAAAGTATTTAAAAAAATACCACTGTAAATAATCAGAAACATTAGTACTTTATAGTAAGTGGAAATATCAGGAAGCTGACTTACCTATTTCAGTGTTATCCTACAGTACAGTATGCTGGATGGATAATGATTTAAAACCCGAATGCATTTGTATTGTGAATTTCAAAACTGAAATTCTTCGCATCTCCACAAATTAATGTACCAAAACATTTAAAGGCATTTGGGACACCTCGTGAAAGACAGTGCGCTCAGCCAATCAACGCTCTGCATCTGTGTCCTCAGCCAATCAGCGCGCGTCATTTGTGTTTATGAACAGCCCATCAGCATCAATCCTGCTGCTGGAGGCCACCCGAGCGCTTGGCTCGCTAGGCCCCATTGAATACAATAGTAAACAACTTTAGAGTAAATAACGCGGTATTTCTCTCTGGAAGAGTTCATAAACATATACAATCAAGCATATTGTCCTATTTCCGGGATTTAAATTCCCTTTAACTGCCTCGGTTGACTCTGAGGGGCTCAAACTGCCCCGCTAGCGCTACTTTAGCACAGAAAACAAACACAACTTCACCCAGATTAATATCTCCCGATCACAGTTGATCATTAATACGCGTTTACCTTCGTCGCTCGCGTCCGCGCTCCGCTTACATCCCTTCAGCCGGTTCTGTGGCGTAAATGCGAGCGGAAAACACGCATTGTCCCGCATCAGGAAGTCCGCGGTGTTCCCGCTGAAGTGAGTGAGAGTGAGCGAGTGAGTGCGCTCGCTATGGAAACCCCTGCAGCAGCAGCTCAGGTGCTCGCGCGCCGCCCGCCAAACACTGCCCACACTATCACAGTGCACTAGTAGTCATGCAGTTACTGTACATACATACCTGAGTCTTGGGTGTAATGTGATGATAACTGTGATTTCCAGCCCTTCCTGTGCATTTAATTTCAGTTACCATGTATTTAAGGTGCCCAAGTTCAGCATAACTTCACGAGACTATTAATATTAATTTTTATTCATATAAATTGTGTTATGAATAAATTATATCAGGTTATATATGTCAAGCAAAAACATCTTGTTTTCTTCTGAATCTATATCATGCATGGATAAAGCAACACAAAATAGTGATAGTGCATATACATCCAAAAATGTATCCAAAGCGACTTACAACAAATATATAGGCTAATATTTATTGTTGTGACTGATGTTTCTGAACTTTTGTGTTTTAATAAATGGTTGTTGTTTTTATAACTTAATGTTGTCTGTCTTGGTGTGTTAGTTTGGTTTATACTTGTGTCATGATAAGCGTTTTACTTTTTACAATTTAAGAAGTAATGAGTCCATCTGGTGGCCAAAGTATGTAACTGCACACAACTCTCTCACTTTTAAAACACGGTTACACTTTATGTTAGTGCTACAGTGTAATTAATTACACACAGGGGCGTCATGCACTCATAATGTTTTTTTTTTTTTTTCATTTTACAGAGAGCAAAGAATATTTACATTATCAAAGAACATTTTCATTCAGTCTAGCCAGAGTTCAAGCATTCTCAAAAACTCCCGTTAAAATCACTGAAGCTGTTTACACTGTGAAATGAATATCTTACTTACATTCGTATGCACATATGCACAGGGGCGGATCTACCGGCGTGGCACGGGGTGGCAAGTGCCACCCTAAGAAAAAGCTGTGCCACCCCACCTGCCACCCCAGAATTATCACAGAATAAAATATAAATGTAAGCAGTGCTTCATGTGCTACTTTTCAGCCGCGGCGATGACCGCGCGCGATGGTTGCACGCGCACGCAGCGCGCCCAGCGTAGTCGGCTTCATTAACAAATGAGTCTTAAGAATCGGTTCTTTTTGAGTCAAAAATACAAAGCGCAGCCCATTTGTTCGTGAATCAGATACTGCTTTTCGGTTTATTCAGAAATCCTCTGAGAAATCTAATCCCGTCCGGATGTGTTCTGAGATTCATCCCGTAATTGTTTGGTGATCCGATTCTCCGACCGCTCGCTCCACTTTCATCATGGATATAGAGGCCTTTCTGCCATATCGGACGAAACAATAACATGAGCCGATCACGAAAACTAATAGCAGAGTTAGGTAAGAATCTTGTATTGCAGTTTTCTCTGTTGTTAATTTAATATAACTGATTTTAGTTGGCCCATTTTCCCAAACCATTAATTCAGTTCTCAAAACAAAGACACATTTCTCAAAAAGTTTAACAATGAGATTAGGCAGCAAAACTGATGACACCAATCAGAATCTCTGCATCCTAACAACGGAGAGAGCTGACCGAATAATATACATGGGTTTTATACTTACACATTCAATATAATTACAGTACAGTACCAGTACATGATGGAAATTTCACTATTCTATATGTACAGTAAACTCTAGCACATGTTGTACACCTTCAAACGTGTGACTGTCAAATTTTATCTGTAACCATCTTTTATGTGTACTGCATGTTTGCAGAACTGAGAAATGACTGCCTAGAGATATAGTCTTGTGTCAGGAGACCAGGAAACTGCTATAGTACTGTACACTGTAATGAAATTTGACCAAATGTGCAGAGGATGCTGAATTTACTTTATTTTATTTTATTTTGTACTGTACTGTATTGTGGTGCATACCAAGTTCATATACAATTCTTTGGTATTTTAACTTTTCTAGTGTTTTTCATCTACTGCAAGATTACTTTCCAGTAGTAAAATGAAAATTATCCGTTCCCAAAAGTTAATTGCTGAATTATTATTATTATCTGTAATTTAATTTATGTTGTATACTGTAATAGACATGATTGAGCTGCAAAAATAATTGAATCCTAATAAGAGCTTTTTGTTAAGTGTTATTGATCTCATGAGTGTTCACTGGGCAGGAAAGTCATCTGTGTATTTTAATTGTTTGTAAGCATTTAAGAATAGGCTACCTGTAATAACTAGATTGAAAAGTTTGAAAGACAATTTTTATGCTGGCTTGTCTTAAAGTCTTATTTAAGAAAAATAAATAGTTTGGTCAGTTAGATGTTCTAGATGTTTGCTAAAGTGTTGCTAGTTGGTTGCTAGGATATTCTGGGTGGTTGCTAGGCTTTTGCTATGCAGTTGCTGGGGTGTTGCTAGACTATTGATAGTGTTCTGGGTGATTACAGACATTCCCACCTCTGGTAATAACAGAATGTCTTCTTTAATTATACAAGCTCAGAAACATTTATAACCTGTTGAAGTTTTTCATATTGTGTATTGACTTGGTGCCATGATGGATATTGAAATGTTGTTATTTATTTTTCATTTTAAACAGTATAGATGATTACTTAATGGTAATGCAATATTTGTGAACATAACTGTGCACGTCAGACAATAAATCCCCAAAATCTTTGCATGCTTTGGTGTTGCCACCCCTCATAGACCCCATGCCACCCCTTTGCCACCCTAAATATTATTTTCTAGATCCGCCCCTGCATACGCACTTTGTTGTTACTGATGAGAGAATTCGCCAGATAATTCAGTCAGCGAGCAAGTGAACAGCGATGACTCATCTGAACGCCTCTGATTGGCCATTGCATTCATAAGCTCAACAGAATCGTGTGTGATTGGTTATAATGCAACGCTGTATAAACACGTCTCTCTTTGGCTCAGAGCCAGCCAGCAAACGCACATTTGAATTTAGCAGCTGATGCTGTGCTGCACTGAACTATCTAATCACACCGGTGTGATTGTATCAAATATTTAAAAAAATTATTAATCGGCTATTTTTTGTTCTTTGGAAGCTGCATTCAAAATCCACTTGGCTCAGAAATCTGAGAGGGCACGTGCCCCACTTTGAATGGGCATGACGCCTCTACACAAATAAGTAGGGTGCAACGGGGCTAAAGGCCCACCTTAAGAAAAAATGTTCTATTTACTCCGCCTAAAATGTATAATTGCAGAAAAAATATATACGTTGTATAGAATGGCAAGAGGGGCCTTTTACCCCACACACGGGGTAAAAGGCCCACCAGCATGGGCACACGCTATTGATACAAATACTTCAGCTAAAATAATGTTTTAAAAAAAATAATGTCTAAGTTAATACTTGTTCAAAACAACCACTTTAGCAATGTTTGTACTATTTTCTGCTTATTTTGAAAAATAAAAGTATTAATTTTTGTTCAATAAATATACTGTCATTAAAATATGTTAATATCAAAAGTATATTTTAAAATACAGAAACAAAATCATTTTAATAAGTAAAGATTCTGAAAGTATTGAAGGAGATCCAATAATAATTGAATATATATTTACAGTAGTAACATCAAATTATATTTTATTATATGATATGATTAATATCCTGGTTTTAAATATGATAGTTTCATTCTAAACATGGTGATTATCTCTAATATGGACACCCAACCTAATATATGATATTTACCATCTGAATCTAACCATGTCATGTCAACAAATGGAAAAGTCAGCCATTTATTAATTATCATGTTAATTATTGTGCGCCTTTAGCCCCAACAGCAGGGGCGCTTTTTACCCCAAATACCATACTTTCACATATTCTTTCGTTATTGAAAAACTGTGGGGAATTAAACTAAAATCTTAAACATAGCTGAAAATCATAAAGAAGACCTTTGTCTCAAAACATATGCATTAATTTGAGCGATTCTCATTTTCTACTTAAATCTACAACATTTAAAAAACATAAAATATTAGATCAAGTAAGCACAGAATCAACTTTGCGCTGCTGCGCGCGATCGCGTCAAAGATCAGACAAATATACACGTGCATCTTGAAAAGCAGATGTTTCCAAAAGTGTTACGCCATGTTTTTGTGATCTAGTGGTTTAGATGAAAATAATATCAAAGGCGCCTTTAGCCCCGTTGTACCCTACTATTGCTTAGTATTAATTAATATCTACTTAATATAGGGTTAGTGTTTGGGGTTACACTTTATTTTAAGGTGTCTTTGTTACAGTGTAATTATACATTTAAGTACTGAGTAATATAACTACATGTTCTTAGGCTACTATATGGTTAGGGTTTGGCTTAAGGTTACTTGCATGTAATTATGCATAATTTGTTGTTATTATAATAGTAAGTACATGCAACGTGTAACAAGGACACCTTAAAATAAACTCTTGCAGTGTTTGGATTAAGTTAGTTGCTTGTAATCATACATGCAGTGGTGGAGGTCACGAATTACAACTCACCTTACTGTAATTAAGTCGTTTTTTCGGGTACTTGTACTTTTTTGAGTATATTTTTAAAGCTGTACTTTTACTTGTACTTAAGTACAAATTAAGCAAAATAATCAACTTCATTACTTTTAATCACAGTTCGTTACTGAGTACGCCCACAATTTGAATTGATATTCAAACCATTGACAAAAAAACAATAGGATTTTCCCATAGGCTTTTGGATTATCGCAAAAAATAAGGTCTGTGTTCAACCATAGTTCATGAAATTTACACGTTTTGTCCATCAAGATAATCTTGACAAGATAATATAACTTTGACGAATTCTGAAGCCGAAATAAAAGCGCCAGAACTGAGCTATAAACGAACTACAGCACCACGGTCGCTCGCCTTCTGCGTCACCACCAGCGCGCTCCCGAGAAGTGTTTCAAACTTATTTTTAACATGTTCAGTGAAGGATTTACTCTGTGGATGAATTTTAATCCACGCTACAGGAACCGTTTCATGAATAAATACAAAACTAGAGACAAACTAAAACTGAAATGAGACATTAGTAATAAATAGTATAGTGAATAAATGAAATAATCATAACTAAAGGACATTTAAAGCACGTATTTCGAAATAAGGTGCATTAAAAGTCAATGAATCCTTGATTAATATGAATATTTAAATTAAAAACGTATCCCCGCGTATTTAGGATTGGTACACAAAATGTTATTTTATCCGTGCTTCAAGGAAATCCTCAATCTATGTTTTCTAACCGCTTCATGTGGCCGCAAACATTAAATTTTTACGTGCCTTTAAGCAATATGCATCATTAAAGTTTAACTTTCACCAGGTTAAGCCGGCAAATGTGGTGTTTATATGTAATAATCGTAATATGCGTTTACCTTAAAGCGATAAAACAAGCATCTTCCCTCTGAAAACATGTGTCGCATTTCAGGGGCAAAGCAAAAAACAACATCGAACAACAATATAAAATGCTGTAAACTATTCATTGGTTATCCTAAAATTAACTGAATTACAAATTATACTACAACTGGAAAATACTGATAAACTGTTCAGGGTGATGATGTTGAATGTCTCCGACAGCGCCTGTAGTCCCATTTAGCAACTTGTTAGCAACCGTCTTTTTAAAGAAACATAACAGTTTAAAAAAATCACGAGTGGGGTGTAACTGGTGTGTTTTATGTCGTAGAATAAAACGTGAAAGTATCTTGAGCCTGTGTGAACCACGGACCTTATTTTATGGATTTAACCAAAATCCCATTAAAAAAAAAACCATTGACTCTGGGACGTTGGACATCATAGTTCCCCCACTCTATTCCGCATAATTGTAATCCTTCCCGCGCAAATGTTGCGAGCGCTTTATTGTAATGTGAGCAGAGTCATGTAATCGCAGAAAACTGATGCAAGCTCTCAAACAGGCCTAATGAACTGCTTGTCCTCTCACTCTGATATTGCTTGTGCGCAATCGCGATCTCTCCGTGCTTTTAAAGTATAAATAATTTATATTTGCTCCTGGATTAAATTTTGTCGAAAGTTATCAACCATTCAGAATAAATCCAGATGAAATCCTACCGGAAATTGTATTGGCTGTAGGCTAAGTGAAATGCACCAGAAAGTCTTTCAACAATCAAAGATGGAACTTTAATTTCTTTACAATGTAAGTATGCTAGAAATGTTTTGGAATGGGATATTTGTCTGATTTGTACATATAAATATATCCTAGTCTGCCTAACACCATCACTACATTGTACTGACATTACAGGTCAAAGCCATCCGATGTTCCATTTATCTAAACAAATAGGCCTAAACAAATAACATATATGGCTCTTAAAAATTCAGTGTTGTCATATTTCAAATACCTCAACTGAATTGAGGTCATTTGTTTTTTAAATTTGATTACTGACTGTGTAGGCTACTTGTCATTTTTTGTCAATTCAATTCAGTTTGAAATCAAATTTGAAACCAAGCTTCCCTGTGCAGTAAGCTTTTGCAACGAAGTTACCCTATTTTAAAGACACAAATACACAGAATAAGTAAATATTTAAGATTGAGATTTTTGTAATGGTAATTGATCAATATTTATGTATGTAAATAAAGGCCTGTATTAAAATCTGTTCATCATATAAAGCCAATGTGTCTTTTTAGAAGACTTGGATATGATTGCCTTGAAAAAAATGGATGGACAATTTTTTTTATATATATATATATATATATATATATATATTAAAATATCTACATGGCAATATATATTATGTGGTAGTTTTGCTGTCATGAAATCAAAATGACCCTACTTACTTTTTTAGTGCACATTACTAGTCTTGTGGTGAACAATTGATGACGGCTTGGGGAGAATCCTCTTGTTAAGTCATGATATAAGGATTGCTGTTTCCAGGTCCATGACTCTACTTCTTTCACTTGAGAATACTATCTCAACAGCCATTTATGAGCACTATTTAATTAATATGACATATTTAAGGTAAGCATTTGAAAATTTGCTGTGCACACTACAGTCTCTGTTCTCACAGTGTCTTAGACAATAATATTTGAGCTGAATCACTGTCTGGCCGTCTGGGATTTCAGTATTCAATTTTCAGTACTCTCTCCACCACTGCATACATGTTTTACTGTTTTCAATTTGTAACAAAGATGCGATCATCTTCCTCTTTTATTTTTTTGTGGTTGTGTGTAGTCCTATATGGGTTTATGGAATCGTATAGCTTTTAGGCCTATTTATGTCAGCATTTTCATATTGCATGAGCAAGTGATGCACAATCCATAATTTAGTGATAATTTCATGGATCATTGGTTAGTGTTGCACTTACTGTAGTTTAGGCAAATCCAGCGGTGAAAAGCCTTTGTCTTCAAACGTCTTCTCTTTGGTCGTGTGTTGCCCTTGCATTGTTTGCCTTGCATTACATGTAGTTACTTTAAGCTTAATGTTAAGGTGGTGTAATGCCTGCTATAATACTATGATATGTAGCCTATGTGGTAGTGAATGATTACTGACATGCCACAGCATTTATAGGTGAGACCAAGAAATGTCAACGAATATAAATAGTAGTATGTTGTAATATCGATTATTATTATTTTATGACATTTTTTTCTTATCAAAAGACTCTTCTTTTAAAACCATTAGACACCTAAAGTGTATATATTTACCAGATTATATGGCAATACCCCCCTTGTACAAATGCACTTGCGCAGGGTGACCACTAAAGGGCAACAAGCACCATGTGCTGAAAGTGCTTACTTTCATTTACTATATTGATTTTAATAGAAACTGTGATACTAATGAATAACGTATACGTTATGCGAGTCTTTTTGTTCTCTGCATACTTTCAAAATATTTTAAGTAGGCCTACCTGTCACTTCACTGCCTACTTCCATGATTTTAGGAACATTTTCATAATTGATAAGGCGGAATTCACCCTCAAACACATTAAAAGTATCAGCTTTTTACTTTGAATATTCTCATTACGGCACTTTAGGAAGTTATTAGGCTATATGCAATGTCTACCAATTATATATTGTTAGATTGTTTGTTTTTCACCATGACAGTAATTTGACCAGTAAAATAATTGTGAATAAACACCTTACCCTACATTTAAAAAAAAAAATCAACAGTTCACCCCATATTCCGTAAGGGGTGAGTGTGTGTGTGTGTGTGTGTGTGTTACGAATACATTTTGCTTTATCTGAACTAGAATATAGACCATATAGTTGCATCATATCTCTCATAAAATGCATCCTTCAGGTTAGTTTAGTCTTACCTGCAGCCATATGCCCATGATCGGTCAGATCCAGTTTTTTTTTTTCTTTCTTTCTTTTCTCTCTCTCACCATAAAAGATACTCTTCCTTCAGCTCAGAGCCAGAGAAAGTCTTTTGTACCTGTCTGATGTGACGCTTCTGTGTTCCAGCAGCAGACATCTTTGATAAAGTTTTCTGATTTCTTATATAGCCCTAAGTTCAGTTTTCACACACAGTGACACGGACTCTCTTAGTTCTGCTTTTTCTGAAGAGATTCTGATGTAACATATTTTGACAGCATCATGTCTGAAAACGCACCAACAAGGAACTTTTAAGTTTAACTATTGTGACTCACACTTTTACTGCTTTGTACCTCCGGTAAAGTAACAAAAAAAAAAAAAAAATGGTCCTCAGATGTGTCTTTGTGGTAAAATATTCCTGCAACAAAAACCTCTTTATTTCTTCAACACAAGAGCAAAGTGCTATCCGGTTGTTTTCTCTATAGAACCACAGTTTTCAGTGGAATCTCAGAATTAAAGGGACAGTGCAACCAAAAATGCAAATTTTGCCATCAATTCTGCACCTCGCACAAAAGCAATCATATTTCTTTAGAAGGCACGAAATATAGCGCACAAGTTGTATTGACTACATTTATGGAGTTGTTGACCCATTCAGAGCTTGACATTCGAAGTCCCCATTTACTTTAATTGTAAAATGCGACCCTGGACCACAAAACCAGTCATAAGGGTCAATTTTTTCGAAATTGAGATGTATACATAATCTCAAAGCTGAATAAATAAGCTTTCCATCGATGTATGGTTTGTTAGGACCGGACAATATTTGGCCGAGATACAACTATTTGAAAATCTGGAGTCTGAGGGTGCAAAAAAATAAATAAAATTAAAAATTCATACAAATTTCGAGTGATATGAGGGTGAGTAAATGACAGAATATTTATCGTTGGGTGCACCATCCCTTCTCTGTATGAACACGCAAAAAAACAAAATCAAGCACTGAATCCCTGGCACCTGCTCTAACTGGAGTTTCAAAAATACTGGAATGCTTAATCTATCATTTGTAATGCTTTATAACAGTAGCAAATTGATTTGGGACTCTCTGGTATCTCTGTAGGGATGCAGTGGACACATGGACAGCACATAGTGGATAGGGACACAGACAGAAGGACAGACGGGGGCCTCGCCCAGAGCAGCAGTACAGTACAGAACAGTGTGACCTCTTAGTAAGCGCCTTCAGGTTTACGCCAGCAGGAAATCCTCGACCCCGACATCAGCGAGTATTTATGTTACATTTCAAATCAAATCTAGTAGAAAAATGGGTCAGTTTTTAAAAACAATGATAAGATTTCCAGTTTCTGGCTTTGAGGTCAAACATTAGGAAGTAAAAGGCTATGGCCTCGTAAAGGAGTGTTTTATAAACGGCTGTCCATCTACTGTTACAGCAAGTTGGGCTGCACAGAAATATACATATATAAATCTTTATGTATATTTACCATGTTTGGTGATGAGACTGAAATTAATCGCAATGTAAATCAAATAGGAAAACAAATAACCAAGAAACAATCCAACAAACGGCACAGAAAAAAGTGAGAAGGGAGATAGAAACGAGATGTGAAACATCGGAGGGTTGCGTGAACATTTGTACAACATCGGACAGGTACTGGAACACCACGCCACAGAGAAAGAGACGAGTATTAGGAAAAATGGTTTAATATCGGAGACAGAGGCAAAAAACTGCATCACACAAGAACATACATTTACAAAAATAAGTCTGACTGTTCCAGCTACACAGTTAGGTTAACAGCAAAGACAGAGAAACCAGAAAAATCTAAACAGCTAAAAGCAAAGTCCTCAAATTACTTTTATCTTGTTTGTCAAACTAATACATTTATCCACTGAAGGTGACTAAATACTTCTAAATCGTCTAATCGTCTTTATCATGGTGACTGCACAATACTTAACTAAATGAAACTTACCGCTGTTGTAAAGACTCTTTGTAAAGACAAACGGCATTACGTATTTATAAGCCAAAAGGAAAACTCCTCGACCCTCTTTCCGAGAAAGGAAACGAACGAAAGAAGAAGAAAAAGGAAAGCAAATACCGATGTGAAGAATAAAGAAGAGGAGGCTAAAGATACCAAGCCAAAGTTCTTCTAAAAAATCTTTATATCAAAACCTAACGTTCTGGACGCCACCTAGAAATCAAACTCGGGAACCAGTCGCTGTCGGCCCCTGGCTGGGGCCGCGCAGCCTGTCGGATAGTTTTTTTTTTTTTTTTTTTCCTTTAATTGCCAGTATAAAAAGTTCCACTGGTACAAAAGGCATAAGTACAATCAGTGATAGAAATAGGAAAGCCTGCTTTTTTTGTACTTTTTAAATTCCCATCCAATGACAGATTTTCAAAGTGTTGTCAAACAAACATGTATCACGCTTACATAATCCACTGAAATGCATTGACTTTGGCTTTTCTCAAGACAATACTTAAAACTATTTAAATCTTTTTAGAATCAAACAAAATGATATTAATCTACAGACGACAAGCTTTTGTTACGGCACGTTAGATAAACACATACATTTCCAAAAAACTTGACATAAGCCAAAATGCAAAGAAACTACACATCGTTTTTTCCTTTAAAATACACTTGTTAAATAGCACTTAAGAGAAAGAAAGAAACAAAAGAAACAACAAACAGATTTCAGATGCGTGTGGTGCGGAAAACCCCTGAGTGAAGAGTCTCAGCGAGAACTCCTTGTGAGTTTGTGCTTTACTAAACATCTAACAAATATGTGTATGTGTGTGTGTGTGTGTGTGTGAAATTGTGCTGGCCGTGAAAGCTTACCCTGTTTTGTCTGAAGTTGATTGTGATGAAGTATAGTAAACGAAACAGAACACTGAGATGGAAATGAACAACTATCGATATTTCAGAAGCCCCGATACGGCACTGTGCTGAGGTAAAAACACTTACGCCGAACTGCGGTTCATTTCAGAGCGATATTACATCAAGTCCAACGAATCAAATTGAGGTCAAGCAAAGATGCATTCCATGAAACATTTTGCATGATTATAATTTCTTACTTGATCGGTCTTGCGAACGAAATTTTCAGCAACTTTCGGGGAGGGTTAAGTAACAAGTCAATTGACTTGACCGCCGTACTGGGTAAGCAAAGAGTCGTCAATTTTAATACTGCGCGATAACGCTGTGCTAGTGCGCATGTGCTTTTGTGTTTGTGCTAGTGGTTATACGATTTGGCAAAGAGAACAGTATATCATAAACTGACCGACTCAAACTTCCCAATACGAAACTTAATCATTAAGGGGTAAATTATAAAGAAAACATTTCCATTTTTTGGGCCTCTTTCAAGAAAGACAAGTAGAACACATTTCTGTATAAACCATTCGTACAAAATTTCTCGTACGCAACAAAAGTCATTGGTCATTTAACAGTTCAGTTTGGCTTTAAGACATTTGATTTACATGTTTTTACGAACAATGTACACAAATTCTTTCTGCATGTGCGTGACAATTTACGTAAGAATGGTCATAGGTCACAATTCCCGCAATTCAAAAGTCTTGTGCAAAAATTGACTTAAAATAGTTGCATGTATTCATGCAAGACGCAGTTTATGTACAAGTGTTTTACGTACGATATACAGAGAAATTTGTTTGCTTATGCACAATTTAAGTTTACACAAATTTACAGAAATTTGTTTCGCTTGTACGAAAGTTTAAATAAAAATGGTTACGAATGATTTAGGCAAATTTGTTCTAGTTTCATGAATGAGTCCCTTTTGTTTTTCAACTGGCACAAAGTTTGGCAGATCCAGTTTAGGCTAAAGATTAGAAATAACGTGGACGAATAGACAACGAACAACCGTTCATAGCACAGACACACATCTGTACGCAGTCACACGTAACACACACACACACACAACCTTGGCACACATTTTAAATGTGCAGCAATGTATTCCAGCCCATTAATACTGATAGACGTGTTAAGGCAACGGCAGAGCTTGGGTATAAAATAGTGCTATAGAGTGAAGTAAACTGGTTTTGAGGGGGCTGCCTGTAAACTACGTTTGTAAACAATATTTTTACGGGCCGTTCGAACGATGTGTAAACGTTTACAGCAAAGTGCTACAGGCGCTATCGAACACTGCGGATCACGCTGAACTACTTTGGCATCAGGACAGAATTTTGGTTGTCCTACGAACGTAAAATAGTCCTGATAAAGGCAGCAGAAAGCGAGACTACACTGAGACGTTTTGGGTTTAACGTAGAGGAACACAGATCAGCTGTTACGTATTGATTATGTGGCTGTCATGATGGCCCTGTGTTATATTATGATGGTCAAAAGTTCAACGCCTGATTCATAAAAATACGTCAATATTTTGTCCCATCACACATAAAATTGTTCACCGACAAACATGATGTATCAGATGAATTTGTCCTGTCAAATTTGGGCCTTCTGTGGTGTATTGTGTGTAAGTGTGTGTGTATAAGGAGAACAGCTGAGACTCAATCTCAGGGGCTCACATACACACACCGTCAAAGAAAAGAGGGTTGTGAGGTCAACCTTTAGCACAGGTGTGTGTATGCGTGCATGTGTGCGTGTGTGTATGTGCTTACCTGTGAATGTATGTGTGTGTTTGTGTGTGTGCTTGTGAGAGCGATAATGACACATGGGCACTTTGTACATCTTTACAAATAAAGAAAAAAAGAAAGAAAAGCAAAAACATGAACAGTTTCAGGCAACAAGACCACAGAAGAGCAAGTTAACAACCTTTTTTAAATCTATATCTTTAAATATGAGGGTTCCATACAAAACACTTACGTAATAAAATACCCATGTTATCAAATAATTTCACAAGTAAAACACTGAAGCTGTAGGCAGGATGTACCGTCAGAATTTGGCACTAAATTCCACTCATCTTGTTTTTTCTTTATAAGAAAAAAAAATCACATTTTGCTGAACAACATAACACATCTAAATATTGTTTCCCACAATAGAAATAAAATAATATAATGACATAGATGCTTCACAAGCCGACACTGTAACTTTTAAGAATTTTTATATAGCTAATTACCCAACAAGAAATTTAGCAAAGAGGGACTCCTATCAAAAAGAAACTAAACAAAAATAAAGAACAAAAAAACAAGGAAAAAAACAAACAAACAAACAAACCAAAACAAAACGAAAAAAGTAGTAGTAATAGTACTTATGAAAGGCTTTGTCTATTGTTCAAGTAAATTGATTTTTAGTCTTCTCTTTAAAAACATGAGACAAATAAGACTGTTAGACTTGATGAAACCACGACTTTATCCACGAAAAGCACCGACGGGACCGCGGGTTACACAAACTCTGTTTTTTTTTTCCTCTATACATTTAAACAGTATAAAATATAGGTCATTTCATGTGCATTTAAACCACGGATTGTCTAACTGTAAGTCAGTTCAGCAAAAGGTGTGACACGTAGGTAGCATTTCCCCCCAAACAGGGCAATCTTGTGTGTTTTTTTAATACCTTTACTACTCTAGAAAAAAGTGGTTTTATATAGACTTTAATGAGAAATCAAGCCACTTAAAATGGCCTTATCAAAAAACTTTACACTGCCTGAAAAATGTAAAAACCACGAGCAAGCTCTGAGAGATTCTAATATCGATCAGACAGCTTTTTTATTTTTTTTTATTAAAACTGCGTGGAAGTAGTCTATTCGTTTAGAAACCAGCGTGGGTTTCTTACGGCAGGCCTCAAATTAAGAGTGTTGCCGACAGTAAGTCCCAACGCCAATCCCTGTATTGAACGTTCAAGTTTACTTTAAATGAATGAAAAACAAAAAACAACAACATAAAGAGAGAGAGAGAGAAACAAAAACAATCTGACAAATAAAAAAGAAACAAAAAAGTCAAACGCAAATATTTGTAATTGTTTTGCCACAGGATTTATTTTTTTTTGTCGTTTTTTTTTTTCTTTGTTTTCTTAAAAGGATGCTCTGGTTATGTTAGTAAATATACTCTGTCTCTAGAGTGTGAATGCAGCGTTTTCACATTATTATTATTGTTTTTTTTTTTTTTTGTCTTTCCTCCCTTCCTTCCCTCCCTCGCTCCCTCCCTCACCAGTTAATCTAAACAAACAAAAACAAAACAAAACAAAAACAACAACAACAAAAAAAAAGCTCAAAATGAGGTCACATGCGAAAATTTTCCAAAAAGATCAGGCTAGGATCAAAGTACAAAGATCAGTAAAAGGAGACCAGATTATGAGCAGGAGAACTCAGAAAGACATCAGAAACAATGACGGGACGATGAGACGGGTTTTTTTTGTACGCCACGTAGACATGCTAGGCAAACGATGAGCATAGAGTCATGGAGATGAGTTCTAGGGAAGAAAACGGGAGAGGAGAGTTACACACACAGCTCCGGCACACAACTAACATCATTAAACCATGAGAACAACAAACGAACAAACAAAACAAACAAACAAACAAACAACAGCAGCAGCTCTATTAACCAGCGTTTCACCAACATCACATTAGCATTTTTTTTCGTACAGTACACAAATTTGGAATAAATTGCCAACATGTACACGTAAATGAGGCACTCGCTCACACAGAGAATACAAACACACTCCATCTCCTCCATACAGACATACACCCAAAAGTATCCATCCTGATCCGAGACCGCAGATGGATCGCCGTTTGGGAGAGATTATTCCGTTTTTTTTTTTTGGAGAGTACGAACAAAATCCAAACAATACGAAACAAAATGAAACGAAAAAGAGATTTCACTTATGAAGTGCCACTACTTATGACGAAAGAGAAAGGAGGAAGAGAGAGTCAAGACAGATATGATGGGGACGTGACAGATGGGATTGTGGTAAATGGCGAGAGGGAAGGTGAGAGAGAGAAAGAAAGAAAGAAAAAGAGGGGTTTTGTACGTGATTCTGTGTTCTCGTCACACAACAGATTGTGTGGTTTAAGAAGACTACCGGACGAGGCTCAGGATAGAGAGAGCACGACTTTCCAAACCCAATAACTTAAAAGATAATAAATAAAGTCCTTTACTTCAGAGGCAGTAGAAATTTTGTATAAAAATAGAACTGCATTTTTTTACAAATAAAATTTACAGGCCTGTGGCTTTCTGTAATTTAAATTTTTTTTTCCTTTCGATAAACATCAAGTTTTCAGTTCCCCACCCCTCCACATAGAACCTAGAATGCTTTATTCTTTTTAACCATCGACAGATCAAAATCTTGTTTAATGCTCTACACAAATTCTGTTGGACAAAGACCACAATCATTTGACGCATAAAATTCGGACTTATTTTTTTTTCTTTAAAAAAACAAAAAAAATACAAACAACAATAACGAAAAACCCTTACTGACAGAAAATGACTGAAAAAAGAAAAGAAAAAAGAAAAATCACTGAACATTTGACGGCAAGTATTTGTTGAGGAAGCTGTTTAGGCAGTTGTTGCCGTTGACTACAGAGAGGCCACAGCGGGTTTAACCCTTTCCTCTCTAGTGCCAGTGGGCCAAGGGTTCGAAGGAGCAGCAAAGCCCTGAACCGACACCAGAGGCCAAAGGGCAAAGGTTAATGTGCATATTGGTGCTTTAATCATATCGGAACCTTCTCTACTTGTCCTTACAAGCCTCAGGTTCACAAAGAGAAACAAATAATACTTTATACATCGTTTCTTTCTGCTGTTGTTATCATCATAGAATGAAATAGCCATTGTATAAATATTTACTTAAAAAAAAAAAAAATCAAATAGTTTACACATGACTCAAACTAAAAAGAAAAAAAAAGTTGACCAATAATAGCTGTTCATCCATCGCAAGTCATACAAAAAAATGGCGGAAATGGAAGCGTTCATGTGAAAAAAAAGAGACAAAATAATACTGTTATTAATTAAAAAAGCTGAAAAGAAGGTTATGGGAGAGTGGCTCCCTCTGGTGGTCAAAGGGTGAAACTCCCCCTCGTGCACTCCCTCCCCCCGGAGTCCCAGTTTGGCAACCGTGGCAGCAGTGGGGACTTACCCTAGCAGTGTAACATGAGAGAGGCCCTAGTGCTAAGATCAGTACGGTTTGCTGTCGTTCTTCGAGCGCTTGAGCTGGACTTTGAGGCGCTTCATGCCGATTTGAAACCCGTTCATCGCCTGAATGGCAGCCTGTGCTGACACAGGATTGTCATAACTGACGAAACCTACGATTGAGGAAAAAGAGAAAGGGATATAGGAACAGCACAATGTCTTTTGACTGTAATATTTGGCGGTAAAACACAAAATGCAAAAACTAAATGACAGAATGAAATACAGCATAAAACTGAATTTAGAAACATAGTATTACAGATTAAGCGTGAACTAGGGGTGTGTGATATTGACAAAAAATAATATCTCAATATTTTCTGCGATTTTATCAATTACGATAATTAGACGATATTTTGTGAAATTGTGCTGATATCTGAGTTTTTGATATTCTTCATATTTTGTGTGGTGGTCAGTTCACACTGATAGAAATGAATCTTTTTCAATAAGTTTAAATTGATTTTTAACTTTTATGGGCAGTTTTACCTTTATAAAGCCATTTTCTTTCTAAAAGTGTCCATTATCTTTTGAGTAAAATTCTTACATTTAATCAGTGAATTAGAATAATGCAGAGGAAACACAGAAGCTACATGTGAAGTGGCATTTAGATGTATTTACACACTGTTTAATGCAGGACATGAATGCATTTAACCTGCAGTTACAAATGCATAAATAATGTTTTAATATATTAAACATAAAAGTTGAATACTGATATTCGAAATTATTTAAATAATAAAAAGATACCTTAAATGTAAAATTAAAACCGCCAGTAGGTGGCAGCAAGACACTGTAAACAAGTGAGTCATTGCGATTGAACCCAATCATTTAAACAGTTGATTAATTCAGGAACGAAACACCGTCATGTTGCTCAGAGATGCAAAACAGTGCTGTGCCTGTTTGGAATTATTTTTGTTGGTGAAGTAGAGGAAAAACAGCCAAAATTGTGTCTAAAATGTAAGTCTCTTAATTAACTTAAAATAAAATCATGGTAATCTTTGGAGGAAAAAAAAAATGGCACTCTTTATGTAAAATTGATTAACTATATGAAGTGGTATAAATATATAAATTTTCTGACCCCATGTCTTGAATTTGTGATCATTCTAAATGTATTTTAATAGACTGAATCATGTAGTGAAAGAACGCATTCTAAATGCACATGTGCACAGCATGCACTCTGTAGGGGTGTTTTGAATGGTTTTTGCAAAATACTCGATAATGTCAAAATCGCACATCGTTAAAACAACAATTACGATATTATCACAGACGATATATATCGCACACCCCTAGCGTGAACACAATTTTAATTCAGTTTTGCAAATCAACAATTGTTGTAGCCTAATGACTAGTTTAATGTCAAATTAAACATGCCTGCATACTGTAAGCCATATGATATTAACTGTTACTGGTATATTCTGTGTTGTCTTTCCCAGGAGTGTTTGTATGTCAGTTCATACCGAAGCACTTGCTCAGATTGGTCTGTTTGTCGATAAAGACTTTGGCAGACACCACATTTCCGAAAGGCATGAACATCTGTAGGATGTCCTGGTCCCCAAACTCCTGTGGCAGGTGGTAGATGAACAGGTTGGCTCCTTCCGGTCCTGTTCCACACACACGAAACGTACATGTGTCCATGTTTAGTGAAGAAACCACTACAAAGATACACTGACATTTAGTCTTTCAGCAGACGCTTTTATCCAAAGCTACTTACAAATGAGGACAATAGAAGCAATCAAAACCAACAAAAGAGCAATATGTAAGTGCTGTGACAAGTCTCGGTTAGTCTAACACAGTACATGTGGCAAGCTTTTCTTTTTTTTTTTTATTCTTATTATTTTTTATAATAAATAAAAAAAAAAACAAGTTGATCGAATAGAAAAAGAATAGGGAACGCTAGTGTTAGTGGGTCATTTATTTTTTTCAATAAAAAGAAAAGTAGTAGTTAGAAAAGAAATAGAATAGAGAGTGCAAGTGTTACAGGGTCAACAGGTTTTTTTTTGTTTTTTTTTAATAAAGAAAACAAGTAGATAATATAGACTGTATATATTGTGAAATATTAGAATATTAGAACAATATAAAATAACGCTTTTCTATGTTTTAAAATGCAATGTAATCCTGTGATGAAAAGCTAAATTTTCAACAGCCATTACTTCTATTAGAAATCATTCTAATATTGTTGATAAAATGAATACCTTTTTTCAAAAAACTTAAGTATTTCAAACTTTAAAATGGTAGTGTATGTTTTTGACTGGCACTGATTTGGTGATTTGTAATTACAGAAATTAATTACAGATGTAATTGCATGCAGGTATTTTAAGTACAATGTAAAAACATGTATGTACACAATAAGTAAACTGTACTAAATGATTCATTTAAATGTAAGCACATAGTACTTAAGGACCATAGATAAATATTCAACCATGTTACATTGAAGCCTCAAATATGCAAAGATTTTTTTTTCAACTTTTGCCATTGATGTACTTCCATGTTTGACGTACTCCTTAAATGAAGCTGAACTAGAATTAACTTTACACTTCCATTGTAAGCAATGTCCAGTGTGTGTGTGTGTGTCCATACCCTCTTTCTGGCTGCCCGCAGCACTCTGTTGCTGCAGTAGGGACTGGCTGTAGAGGGTGGGCAGGGCGGCAGCCGCGTACTGTTGGATCCCTGAGTAGGCCTGTGTGAGAGCGTCCATGGGCCCGGCCGACCCGTTACTCAGGCCCGTGCTGCCCAGCCCGCCGTTCAGAGCTGCCATACCTGAGAGCATGTGAGCAACTTTACATAAAACCCAACAATAAAGAAAAAAGAAGTGCTCTTACTCGTTAGCATTTGGACTCAGGGTGTGTTTCTACAACAAAGCACAACACGACACACACAAAAACAGACAGAACACGAAAAACCCAACAACACGTGAACAGTGAACGTAACACTTGTCAAAACAGCAGAATCACAAACGTCACGCTGGACTTTACATTATAAACAGCACCCACTCACACACATATACACACAAACACAAGATAGAGAAGATACATAATATACTGACCGGTGTATGCAAATGAGGAGCGCGGCCTACACATGCACACTAATGTCACAATAGCAGCACGAAACGATCACCACGGCGACCCTCAGACACACAGAAACATCTGACCAATCACCTTTTTAACCTCACACAGCGGAAATCTACATCTAATTATCTCATTATTCGTATCAGCAATCTTGGCTGTATTAAAGGGGTTATGTGGAAAACATTAAACTCTTTTAATAAAATACAAATGCATCCTTGGATCCATTAAAAGCAGAACCCCTGACTGCTAAAACAGATGCACATGTGCTTCAGGGAGTAACTCCTGTAAACATATGAGCGGCATATAAGCACAGTCTATGGGAATATATATGCACACACAAATTACTGTTTGTTAAGAATAATGTTTAAAAGGTTTTGAACAAGTCTCTTTTGCTTACAAAGGTATTTTTTTGCATAAAATTGTGTGTGTGTGTGTGTGTATATACAGTCATGGCCAAAAATATGGGCACCCTTGGCAAATATGATCAAAAAAGGCTTGTGAAAATTAATCTGCATTGTTAATCCTTTTGATCTTTTATTTAAAAAATTCACAAAAATCTAACCTTTCATTGGATAATAAGAATTTAAAATGGGGGGAAATATCATTATAAAATAAATATTTTCTCAAATTCACGGACACAATTATTGGCACCCCTAGAAATTCTTATGAGTAAAATATCTCTGAAGTATATTCCCATTCATATTCACAATTTTGAGCACTCCAGGGTGATTATGAACATGAAATTATCCAGCCATGGCTTCCTGTTTCACAGAAATATAAATAGGAGGGAAAACAAAGCCCAAATTCCCTTAATAATCCATCACAATAAGAAAAACCAAAGAATATATTTCTGATGTGCAGCAAAAGATAATTGAGCTTCACAAATTAGTGAAGTGGCTTTAAGAAAAGAAAGCAGTGGCAATTCCCATTTGCACCATCAGGGCAATAATTAAGAATTTCCAATCAACAGAAAATTTTACGAAACTGCCTGGAAGAGGACATGTTTCTATATCGTCCTAATGCACGGTGAGAAAGAGAGTTTGAGTGGGTAAAGACTCTCCAAGGACCACAGCTGGAGAATTGCAGAAAATTGTTGAGTCTCGGTGTCAGAAAACCTTAAAAAAAAAAAAAAAAAGTCAAACAGCCCCTACATCACCACATGTTGTTTGGGAGGGTTTCAATAAAAATTCTGCTCGCTCATCCAAAAACAAATTCCAGCATATTCAGTTATCACATGACTGGAACTTCAAATGGGACTGGCTTCTATGGTCAGATGAAACTAAAAAATGAGCTTTTTAGCAGCAAACACTCAAGATGGGTTTGGTGAACACAGGGATAAAAAGTACCCCATGTGTACAATGAAATATACTGCTGTATTTTTGATGTTTTGGGCCTATATTTCTGCTGGAGGTCCTGGACATCTTGTTTAGACACATGACATCATGGATTCTATCAAATACCAAGAGATAAAAAATCTATAAGTGACTGAAATCTTATAATGGGCCATGTTTGGATCTTCTAACCGTACAATAATCCAAACACAAACCTCAAAAACAACACAAAAATGGGTCACTGAGCACAAAACCAAGCTTCTGCTGGCCATCCCAGTCCTCTGACCTGAACCCTGCAGAAAATGAGTGGTGAACTGAAGAGAAGACGCACCAACATGGAGCTGGGAATCTAAAGGGTCTGGAGTGATTCTGGATGAAGGAATGGTCTCTGATCTCTTGTCAGGTGTTTTCTAACCTCATCAGGCATTATAGGAGAACATTTAGAGCTGTTAAACTGGCAAATGGAGGTTTAAAAAAGTATTGAATAAAAGGGTGCCGTTAATTGTGGCCAATGTGTATTAGAGAAAATTTTCATAATGATATTTCCCCCCATTTTAAATTCTTATTATCCAATGAAAGGTTAGAGTTTTGGATTAAAGGTTCAAGATTAATTTTCACAGCCTTCTTTGATCATACTTACCAAGGGTG
Source organism: Onychostoma macrolepis (assembly GCF_012432095.1). NCBI lineage: Eukaryota > Metazoa > Chordata > Actinopteri > Cypriniformes > Cyprinidae > Onychostoma > Onychostoma macrolepis. The sequence goes on along the minus strand of NC_081158.1, from coordinate 19,417,601 downwards.
CTGATATTTTTGGCCATGACTATATATATATATATATATATATATATATATATATATATATATATATATATATATATATATATATATATATATATATATAAACCACAAAACCAGTCATGGGAATATTTGTAGGAATAGCCAATAACACATTGTATTTTTCTTTTATGCCAAAAATCATTAGGATATTAAATAAAAACCATGTTCCATGAAGATATTTTGGAAATGTCCTATCAAAGCTTAATTTTTGATAAGTAATATGCATTGCTAAGGACTTCATTTGGACAGCTTTAAAGGCGATTTTCTCAATATTTAAATTTTATATTTTGATATTTTCATCATCTTATTTTAGATCTTATTCTAATATGCCGATTTTGTGCTAAAGAAAAAAGGATTCTTTGAATATAAGCACAGAAGAACAGAATTTATTTGAAACAATCTTTTTGTAACATTATAATTGTCTTTTTAAAATCAATTTTATGCATCCCTGCTGTATATAATTATAATTATATAACTATAATCAATTTCTTTAAATGCAATTATTGAATGTTATCATTATTGATTTCATATACACTGTCTTTCATTTTAATGGTAACAAATCACAGTACTTAATGTGGGGGTGACAGAGTTCAAATCCTTGTGTCATTAAATGGATATTACTTTTTCATTTTGATTATCAAATAATCTGTCAGTTATTTCTTAAACTGATAAACTGGATGTTCCAAATCTTGTTCAAAAACTCTCCTTGTGCAAATTATGGTCTATATAATGCATCAGATACATTATTACAGTATTACAATAAAATATTTCTTTCTGAAAAAAGGACACTTAAACTAGAGAATCTCTTGTGGCAACTCATATACATAATGTAAAACAACACAAATTGTGCTACCGTGGAAGCAGTTGTGCACTGTGTACAGAATATATTTTATGTCTTAGTCAGTGTGTGTGTGTGTGTGTGCGCGTGTTTATAAAGACTGATTCATGAGTATTTACTGACTGGCCTTTTGGCTTGACGGCCTGGAAACAATAAATGATGAGTGAAGTGCTTGGATGGCCAGCTCCCTCATTTATCCAGCAATAATTACAATACTGACCTTTTATATTCAATTACACTATACAGCCTCTTAAATGAGCACTGGGAGTGTGTGTGTGCGTGTGAGAGAGAGAGAGTCATTTGAATGAATTTAAATTGTAGGCGTTCTGTTAGAGAGAGCTTGATTTATAAAACCAGAAACCTGGCTAAAAGGTCACTGGTGGAGATAGAGATTTTGTTCGCATGCCGACACACTGACATATACACATGCACAGGCCACGGTGATCTTTAGCTTGTCTATTCATACTAATTACATTCCGCAACGCCCATTAGGTACATTTTATTATAAGATGAGTAGTTCTGGTCTTGAATGCTGATTTGTCAATACAGCATTCCAGTCGTGCTAAAATACACTATGTGGTAACAGCTAAATGCAAAACATCTGTTTACAAGCTACTGGTGTAAGTCACAACACCCACAGAAGCCAACTATTAACCCTGAGAGATTGTAATTTCAAACACATACAACTATTGTTTATTGTCGAAACACAAATTATTATTATTTTTTTATAGGACCTGAGAGATTTCCGTCCTTCCACTGAAAGTCCATTCCTGCAAAACTAAACAGTGAGGTTCGTTCTTCTATATCAAACAATTAGTGTTGGGGAGTAATTAGTTACATGTAACGTTGTACATTTTAAATAACTTGTGATCTGTAGCCTATTTCCAAAGTAACATTCCCAACTGTAGGTTCGCACAGAGCCGTTGGGTTCGCAGACCATCAGTTGTGCAGGATTGTGGCATCTTTCGAATATTCAGTGATTACTATGGTGAATGACGTCAAGTTGATCACAACAATATGGCAGACAGCTTACGTATAACGGCTTACGTATAGCAGCCCATGGTTCCAACAAAGTGGTTGCCGAACAACACACAAATGTAAACAAAGGTGTATGTTTGTGGAGTAATTTACAACAGCTTCGAACTTGGCTCAACCAATCAGAATCAAGTACTGGAACTATCCGCTTTATAAATGTGAATAAAAGCCTATATAAATCTGTTCATCAAATAAAACATGTTTCTTCAAAAGACTTAGATTAAAGTTGATTCACATGGATTACCTTAAATATGTCGTTATGGAGCGCCAATGTTTTGCTGGAATGGACTTTCAATAAAAGGACAGCAATCTATCAGGTTTCATTAAGAATACAATTGCGTTTCATAGAAGAACACAAAGCTTATGGGTTTAGAATGACACGAGGGAGATTAATTAGTGACAAAATGTCCATTTTGGGCTAAACTACCCCTTAAAAATTACTATTCTGTCATCATTTATTTACCCTAATGTGCTTCTACACCTGTATGAATTTCTGTCTTCTGCAAAACACAAAAGAAAATATTCTTCATCCATTTTTGTCCTTACAATTTAAGTCAATTGGACCAAAGCAACACTTGACCTCACTATAAAAACAAAAACAAACACTGAGACAATTTTCAAAGCATTTTCTTTTGTGTTCCACAGGTTTTTTATTACATGTCAGACAGCATCTTCTACCTCTTCACGGATAGGTCTAGTCTTAAATCATTCAAACCCCAAGATAAAACAGACACACACACACACACACACACGCACGCACACACACACACAATAGCGACAAAACAAGTGCACGTCTATAGAAACACCCAGAGCAATGATTTAGCAGTGTGTTAGCATGTCTGAATGTGTGGAGATGTGTCTGATTGGTGCAAACACACTCACAACTACAAGAGATGAGCTACATTTGTTTTGACTTAGCAAATGGATTTGATCTGATCTGATTTGACTTAATAATAAGGCATAGACACAGTTTAAATATATCAGCAGACTAAATGTGAGAAATTCTCGCAACAAACTCTCGCTGAAGCCCAGAGAGATGCCCTCGCTTTGGCTGCTGTTTAAAGTAAATCGACTGAAAAAATTCACTATGTGTGTGTTTGGGAGATATCGGGCATCTCTATGAGCATTGGGCGGCTGGTATGAGGTGATGTTGTATGGATTGGGATGGAGAGGCCGATGGACGGTAGTACTCACTGTTGACGCTACCTGCTAGTGCATTTATGTTATTGAGGCCCACGGTGGCCCCAGCCAGACCCTGCAGTGTCCCCAGAGAACCCAGGGAACCCATCGCACCCGCGCTGGAGTTAACTGTGGAACCTGCTGTGGGGAAAGACAGACCGAGCAGGAAGGAGAGACAGGTGGAAAAATGGAAGAGAGAAAAAGAGAGATGTTTGAACGTACACATACATTTGCAGATGATACTGAAATGGTTAAATTTACACACATAATAGCTTCGGTGGAGGTACACAGAGGGAAGGATGTATGGATGGAAGATTGATTCACTGATAGATGGTAGGGTTGGGCAACTTTGATGGCAATGTAACATTAAGCCATGTTGTGAATATCGCGATGATTTTATTGTGCAATTTATTAGGCCATTAAGTTTTCTAAAGAGGGTATCATTAGACTAATTTTGCAATCCTTCCTTGTCCTGTAACTTGTGCATCAAGACATATTTTTTTAAATAGTGCCTCTGATTGTTGTTTCTTACTGTGTATTGTTACATACTGGTGCATGCAAATAAAAATTAAAATAAAATAAATAAATAAATGTGATTTTTCTTTGTGGAACGTGTGAAAAAACATGCATTGATTATAAATTATGTTAATGTATTTTTTTCTTTTGCATTCAGTATTTATAAATTACTTTACTACAAAAAAATAAAAAAATCACCCTATTATGACATTGAATATGATCAAAGAACTAGCAATTATTGTATTTTTTTTTTTTTGCTATATGATGCAGTCATAATAAAGTGGATAAGGTGGATGGATGGTCAGATGGATAGATAGATATATGCATGCATCATTCTTTATTAATTCCTAAAGGGAATCAGTTAAAATTGCAGGAAAAAAAGACAAGATAGAGACATCAACAACAATAAAGATTATTGCAATCATGACGACGATGACGACGACAATGTTTTCAGAAAAGAGCAATAAAATACAAACAAAGCATCTCTCGAATCAAAAGAACTGACGCATATAAAAGCTTTTCCCTCTGCTTCATTTTGCAAGTTTCAAAGCAATAAACAAAGTTGCTTGTCTAACCGGCGAACCATGTGTCACACTTATAAGTGTCTGCTAGTTTCACACTTCATCTTTTCCAAAATGAATGGAGCACGGTTAAAGCCAAGGAGCACAACAGCGTAACGCCACACATATGAACACAGTCTCCCAAACATGATGATGATGAACGTGAACCATGATGGACGTTATCAAGGAACTACGCAAACAAACACACACACATATAATGCAGGACATTCAAACATCAAAGAGAATGGCGAACTCGACTACAACAGATGAACGGACAACGACGCTATGGTGGAAATGATACCGATATCGAAGATGATAATGATGATGATGATGATGGGATGGCCTCTGGTTACCTGGGCTGGCCAGGGCTCCCAGGGACCCTGTGCTGGAGGTCAGGGCGCTAGCTGTGGACGGGCTGGCCGAGCTCTGTGCTGCAGCCGCTGCTGCTGCTAGAGTGGCCAGATTCTGCAACTGCAGAGCATTCATACCTGAAGAAAGAGAAAGCGTCAATGTGTGCGTGTGTGTGTGTGTGTGTGTGTTTTGCGCATGTTAAACTAAAGGAACCACATGTGCTACAGAATGCTCTACACGAGCAGGTATTTGTGTATAAGAGTTAGTTGAGTTGTGTGTTGAGGCGTTCCGAAGTTCCGATTCTATGCGTGAGCTCGGGTGCATCTATTCCAAAGGTGACTCTAGATTAGCGTGTTTGGGACACGGCTACATGCAGTGGCCATGACGCCAACACACTGCGGGAAGTGGCTTGCAGCCAAGAAGGACAGAGATTGGAAGTGGTAGAACAGGAAAATGCACAGCATGTGTCGTATATACACGTAAAATGTATATGCTCTATACTATGAGGAAGCACGCACACACAAAGAAAGAAAACACGCACAAGAGACACACAAGACTTCAGAATTACAGTATTTGGATTGTTGAGGAATTATAGGCCCAGTCCCAAATGCCACCCTCCTACGAGTCCATAATTTGGTGACCAATGCCCAATTATGGTCTGGTAGCCATCCCAAGTGTTGGCTCGATGAAAGTGTGCAATAAGAGAAGATTGAAAGCACCCATTTGAAAATTAATAAGTATCACAGACAAGTGACAACCTGAAAGGTGACAAGTAAACATCAATGTTTGTCAACTGAGACTGAAAGCAAAGGCTCAAATGCAGGATCTGAAGCCATCTGGAAAAAATGTCTTTGTTTTTCCAGCCTTATCCCTTTAGACAGCACTAGCATGTAATTTGAATTGGTCAGACAGTGCTCTGGGGACGCCACGGTTGTCTGCCCTCCCGATCCACTGAGCAAGCAAGAGAAGTGCATTAAGAGTCTAATTAGCACATCACAGAAGGTGATTAGAGACAGGAAATCTACCTCTAATTGCAAAACAAAGCCCAGGTCAAGACATAAGAGCAGAGATGATTCCATAATGCGTTACAGGTCCTGAACAGCAGGTTTAAAATCAGCATGAAATGGCTCTCAAGACCCAGTCCACTTCCGTAATGTGGCATTTCCGAAAGAAACGAAATACTCAACAGTGAAAGAAAAAATTGTCCAGGACTTGTGAAAAGTGGTCTCAGCCTAGGTGGTTTGAAGGAAGGCTTTGAAAAACAAGAGTGATCAGTGGTTTCACCAAAAAATGAAAGCAGTTTTAGTTATTACATTATAACAAAATATTATGAAGGCAAAATTTGTAATTCTTTTGAGTAACTGTTCACAGTAAAGAATGTTAAAGGTCAATTAAATAGATCATTTCTGAATTCATGGTTCAAGACTTCAACCTTGAATAGTATACAATATAAAATGAGCTAGAAAAAGCTTCATTGGATGAGAAAGTGCAGTGTTGGGAGGTCAAAAAGGGAGGTTATGACAGAAATGGACTCTGAAATTGAGGGCTTTGTGACCGCCTTTGTGCTTCTGAATAAAGCGGAAAAGGAACCATTTTGAGTTTTTGGCACACAAGTGTCAAAAAATGGGCATTGAGTATTTGGCACAATGTGAGTTCTGTGGTTGAGAAGGGCACTTCTGCTAGTGTGTGTGAGAGAGAGATGCATCCATGCAGTATGTTCACACTCTCAGCGTACTGAGCAGAGAGAGAGGTGTCAGGAAAGAGGTGATGCTGGCTCTCGCTGAATGTTCATCATGTGTAATGGAGCTCCTTATGGCTTGTAACTCCACCCACAGCACAGACACAGCAGATGTCAGCTGTATATATCGTCTGCCAATCATAGACCGTTGCCAGGCGACAGATGGAGGGGCCCAAAGATTTCGCAATTCAGCCGAGAAAAGCCTTCAAATCCTGTTGAGTTTGAGAGCTCCTGTCGATTCGCACTTCAAGCAGTGTCTCAAACAGACTGATATGTTTATCTGGTCATATTGAGCAGGTTTCTGGCTTGGGTTTATGCAATGGCCTACTTTGAACTTTTTAAATTTTAATTTTTGGCCATTGTTCCACTTCAACAGACAGCAGAAAAAAAAAAAAAATAAATAGTGGGAGTGATGAGGGACGAGGCAGATCGGATCTAAACCTGCATCTCTTGCATGAGCTTCATAACTCAACATGTAGCCAATGTCCTGCAAAGTGTAGCTCCAACCTCACTCCAGCCCCACCACACTTGCTTGGAGTTTCTATAGTTAGTTCAGGTGTGTTTAATTAGAATTAGAGCGAAAATTTGCAGGATAGTGGTCTATCTGCAGTGGTCTTCTTCTAGAGTGTTTTTTTTAACTACTGGTGTTCCTCAAGTATTAGGATTGGGCCCACTCAAGTTTTGCATAAAAAAAATATTTAAGTGTGACAAATGCATTCATACCAATTAACTGGGTTTAATTAGGATTAGAGCTAAACTCTGCAGGATAGTGGTCATCCAGGAGCAAGGATGGATACCCCTGATGTACAGTACATCAACCACTAAGCTATGGCTATGAGTACTTTATACCTAGAAATTTGATTGTATTTGGCTCATTTATACAGAGGTAAATTCATATATGGCAAATCAAGAAGCATCGCATTAAGTTTAGCATCAACACAGTCAAATGTCATTAGTTGAACCTGGTGAAAAGTCTTGACATGCCATATTTAAATGTTTAACATGTACAAAACAGTCTGTTATGTGAAAATGAACAATTTTCATTTTCACATAAAATAGCAGCTTGTACATTTTAAAAAACTATACCTTTATGTTCCACAAAAGAATTCAGCCAAAAACATTTGGAATGACACGTGAGCAAATTACAGAATTTTAATTTCTGGTTGAATGGTTCCTTTAATCCAGCACTGACACATTGCTGTATATAATCTGTACGAATAATAACAAACTACTTTGTCCATCATGCTTGACCAATTCCCATTCATTTCCGCAAATAAACCAGTTTGATTAAAAGTCTAAACTAAGCTGTTTTGGGGAACATATTGCTTTAAAAATGAGGTCCAGAAAATTCAATTGTTATGGTAATGTGGGAATTTCTCGCTCTTTAATTGTATGATGGCAGCTGCTGCTGGTTTGGCTCGATGTGAACTTCATTCTCGCTGAGAGGCTGTCACAGATGTACCACTAAACTTAAACGAGAGCTTCCAGAACTCTTCATGATGGTAAACAAAAACACCACAGTCCTGCTCACCCTCTCCACAAGAGCCTCCATTAATGAGGAAGCCACTCTCTGGTGTGCAAAACTGTTGTCAGGGGGGAAGGCTTTAGGAGATAAAGGCACTCATCCTACACACACTGTAAGCCATTTTGGATGCTAATACGTTCTCTTTCTTTCATCCTTAGCAGCTGCAATTAGGCGAGAGCGCGTGCTATAAATATTTCACTTTCCTTGAAGGCCTGGCAGCTTGATAAACAGACCACAATTAAGACCTGACAAGAACAGAGACGCACACTGGGAATGTAACGCACAAGACAGCGAAAAAACATTGAAAATGGAAAAAAGAACAAAAGGAAAGTAAGCAAAAAGGAACTTTCATTTGTGTTGCATCTACCATGATGTCGGATGCATAAAAACTGTCAAAGAGAGAACAACATGCACCTGTCTAACAGCCGGAATAAGCAGGAGCTCATTGGCAGATGTTGTAAAACACTAATCATATTCCAGAGTGCTAAACCAAGTCAGCGTGAAGATAGAATAACATATCATGTTGCTTCGACAAGGAATCCATCTTGTTTTGCTGAATTCTCTGCAGGTTTCTGGTGAATTTGACAGTATTCGTGGCATGAACAAACTGTGATAAGTGGCCTATTTGGATAAGGGTATTTTCATTTTTCCTCTTCTTTGAGAATTGCTAAAGTGAACATGTAAAAAGCTGAAGACATCTGAGGGTTGATGGGGCATATCATCATGATTTGGTCTCCCATAAGCCTCACAGAGCTCAGGCAAGGAGATATGATTGGATGATGAGACAAACTCATCTTCCAAGAAACAAAAAAAAGGGTTTGATGCAAATCAGAACAGGCGTGGAAAGAATGACTTTTTTGTGATCAATCAAGTCTCAGTTCATCATCAAATTCTGACACACACACACACACACACACACACACACATTTACAAACATTACAAAGCGTCCAGGTGTGCTACACATTGTCAAGAACTCTGCAACATGTTGAAACTAAACTGAGGCAGGATGAGAATATTCTCAGCCGAACCTCTGCTGATCCTGAATATGTTCAGGGTTGAGGTGTCAAACTGTTTTTTTTTTTGTTTGTTTTTTTATGCAATTCATAGCAGGGTTTAATGGTTTAGTAGGGGGGATGGAAGTTTAGTTGAGGAGTTACAATGGGGCTAGCTAGGTTAACACAGATCTGAGTTCAGTATCTCACCTGCCATTTGTTGAATACCACTGAACGCTCCTAGGTTACTGGAGGAGGTCGCTTGTTGGAGCAACTGGGAGAAAGAGAGAAAAAGCAGACCATTAATGTGTAATCATTATTATGTATTGGCTTATGGTGATGGATATATAAGGATAATGTTTGAAGGAGCTAGTGTTAGCTAAATATAGATGAAACATTGTGGTTTGTTTCCATGTTCCATGCTGTCTGGAGTGACACTATAGAGCAGTCTGTCAACAGTGAAGCAACACAAAAGCCTCTATCTGTTAGGGTGTGTTTTTTTTAGCTACTGGTGTTCCTCAAGTATTAGGACTGGGCCCACTCTAATTTTGTATTAAACTACATATTTAAGTGTAATAAATGCATTCATACCAACAAAATCACAGCCAATTAAAATATATTTGATTTCTAATACACAACATGTGTGCTGTCTAATGTTAACAGCACTTTATAGCGCAGCACAATAAAAAGTTACCAACAAAATAGCTTGTGGCATCACACATTATTGCGATGCAGCTACCTAGGACAAAAACTCAGTTTAAGGTTGAATTTATTGTTGAAAGCTTTAACACAGTGAGGCTGGTTAAAATAATGTGTTACAAAGGTTATAAGGCATAATTAATATATTCCATATACATAAAATAATGCTAATTGTGGACTCTGTGGTCTCTAAACACAATAATTTGCGATGAACATAAAACAGTTCTGAGAGTGAAAACCGTGTAAAAATATTCAGAGGAACAAAATCAAAAAGACTTGAGGACCACTTCAAGGTATTAGCCTCATACATCGGTGCCAGTGAAAACTGTCATGCTAAGAGTCACCCGTCAGTTCTGCTGGCAGTGTGTTGCTGTCCTGTGCAGTTTCTGCACATGAAAGGGGAGAGGAAAGCAGACTCTAAATGACTCTAGAGGATTAGGATGACATTGAACTAGACCTCTCAGACTGCTTAAAAGCTAAATGTAACCTCAAAATGACAGGGAAGTGGAAAAAGGCAGAAAAGGGAGAAGCAGAATGGTGGGAGAGATGGCCCTGTCCCAATGCTCTTGCATAGTCCTTTAATCCTCACCCACTGTCCTTATGGACTAAAACGCGAGTAAATGTCACCACCATGTTGTATCCTCTTTATATTTAGGAGGATGAAGACGGGCATGAGTGAAACAGGGAATTTATGCATTGTCCTCATCCCAATCCAATTACACAACAGAACCCAAGCCGGTTTCTGCAAGTAAAAATCTCTTTCATTTTTTTCTATAGAAAGAAAGATATTTAATAAAATTGCATAAACCTTTTAAGACAGACCTACCATGATTGTTAAAGCCTATATATGTTACTAAATTAATTCTATAAGCATTGTTTATGTAATTTCTATATTTATTTTTAAAACATAATTTAATTTTTTCAATGCCATTGGATAAAATGTTGAATTGTGGTGACTCATCTCAGCGCTGGTTGGTTTGGGATCATGGCTTTGTTAGGTTTTTTTTTACTATAGATTTTACAAATGCCAATGAAGAAATCCAACAGGAAAAATACTTTTGAAACCATGGCTGTTTAAAAATGGTTCCCTCTCCATTTGCCTTCTTGAAAATACAAAGAAAGCCGGAGCGACTGTATCCCCTAATGCAGTGGTTCTCAGCCTTTCTGACTCTATAAGGCCCCCTTATTATCACAACTATATTTGAAGGCTCCATGACTTTTCCTGTTTGGGATTTACTGGAAAAGGATTAAGGATAAGTATTATTAAAAATATGTTTTCATAATTTCTACAAAATATAAATATTTTAGAGTTTGGCATAACTATAAAATGTATATGTATGACAACAGAGTTTAAAGATTTTAATATTTTACATGAATTTCCAGGTTTATAAATCACACTTTTAAACTGTACTGTATATCCAGTTTTTTTTCTAGACAGTGGGAAACCTGGTTCTCTTATGAAGCAAAGAACTGTTTTACAGGGTGAATTAAAATAAAAAATATCTTGAATTTCAGGTGTATTAGTGCTTGTTTTGTCTTATTTTAAATAATTTTAAGTCTTAATGCCCTATCGCAAGTTTGATGTGGCCCCCTGGTTAAGAACCACTGCCCTAACAGCTTCTCAGTAGCAGCACTACCCTTCAAAATGTTGAGTATGGGGACCGGTTTCGAGGCGAACTTCGATCAAGGCGCGATCGAAGGCGCGATCGAAGTTCAACAGATGAGAGATTTGGAAAAGGGGTTAAGACTGGCTCAGAGAGAGCAAGAGAGGTGGGGGCGGGGCAGGTGGGCGGAGACAGTGACTGACTGCGGCGGCTGCGCTGGCTGTGCTGCTGGTGGGCGTGGCTACATGGGTGTGTCCTCTTACTGCCAGATACTGCGGGGTGAGGCCAGTCAGGCCGGTCAGGCTGCCCCAGGCAGACGCGCTGTTCAACTGCTGCATCTGCTGCGCCAACTGCTGCTGCAGCCGCCGCTGTTCCTTATCCTTCTGCGTGTCGGCAAACTTCACCACCATGGGGGAGGAGCAGCCCTGTGAGGACAGATTGAAAGAGAGAAGAGGAAAGTGGAAGAGGGAGATGGATAAAAAAAAAAAAAGAGGGAAAGCTAAATATCTAGAAGAGCAATGATCTTGTGCAGTGGTACTGCATAAACCGATAATGGCACACAAACACACACAACCGCTGGAGCGACGGGAGTTCTTGGTGAAATGAGAGTTCTGTGCTGTGCTGCTGATTTTATTTCCCAGGAAAGCGATTTCCTGCTTTATAAAACTATTTCATCATCTGTCTGAGCGAGCGAGCGAGATCTCCCACCCCACAGCCCTCACTGCACCCTACAGACCTGCGCATTTCTGTTAATCTCTCACATGTTCGGTCTCTTTCCCCGACGAAAGCAAACAGACCTAAACACCATGGGGCTGACCTGCGATCCCGTTTAACTAAAGTCCTGGGGGTCAGAATATAATGAAAGAAGGGTGTGTGTGTGCATAGCAAGTAATGTGTTAGTTCTTAAAATGGTTAGTCAATCAAAATGAAACATTTTCTCATGATTTACTCAGCATCATGTTCCTCGAAAACAGTTAAACTGTTAAATACAAAAATCTCTATCATAAAAAGAGGTCCAAAAGGGTTAATCTGATGTCCAGGTTACATTTTATTCCATTCATTCATTAAAAAAAAAAAAAAAAAAAAAATGCATAAGACAATGACAACATTGTCATTAAAACATTTTTGGCACTGTGACATTATTTTTATGAGAATTGAGCACATTCTCCCAAAATTCTCATTACCATAATGCATCTATATTTTATTATTATTTTTGTAATTATTTGACTATTTTTATTTTGTAATTTACATTACTGTTAATGGTGATTCTTATTAGTTTCCAATTACTATAATACAGCAACAATGCTATTTTATTGAAATATGCATAATACAGATAATTTACAATTACAATAATATATCAAATGTATTCTCAATGGATATTCTAAATAGATTCCAATTACTATAATACAATAATTTATTGTAATATACAATTTGCATAAATTGAAGACAGAACAAAACAAAATACTTCATTTAAATATTTTTTGTAATGCAATAATGCATCACCCCATTATGGTAATAAGGAGTGGGCTAAGCAAATGTGTTTAATAAACTTATTTATTTATTTTTAACATGATTCAATACAGTTATACTTTTATTTAAGTAAAACAAGTTTTTATTCTTTCTTCTTAGTCTGGTGTAAAATCTGACCTGGGGCATGAGATTCAACCAAAGATGTACCATAAGTCGACACAAACTACTCGCTATATTCAAAGTCTTCTAAAGAGTGCTTTGTGTGAGGAACAGACCAAAATTTAAATCATCACAGTTGAGCAGAAGATAACAGAATTCTACTTCTCTGACGCGAACACATGAGCGTAAACGTTACAGAAGACAGACTTTGTGAATGGTGTTCAGCAAGAACATTCCGAAACACCATTACATGTATTAATATCAAAGCTGTTCCTCAGGCAACGCCAGCTAACGCAGGGCAGCCATATGGAGCCACAAGAGGACGAAAGATTGAGATGAGTGCTTCAAGGCAATTATTCTACATCTCTGTCTCTTGTCTCTACCTTACAGGTGCTGATTCACTCTGATAAATCACTCTGCCGCTTTTACTGTGCTCTCTCTGAACTGCAACCACAGTCTGACAAAAAAAGATGAAAGATCACAGACCCTCTAGAACGTGCATGTGTGTGTGTGTGTGCGTGTGTTTGTGTGTGCGAGAGAGAACATTTGAGAGTTTCTTGGAGGTGGAGCGCCTCACATCCACCCGGAGTGTTCTTCGGTGTTCCTTCCATTTGGAGAGCTGATTTTTTTATTTCTGCTCTCAGATGGAGGGGAGGTAAAAATAAAACTTGTAAGGGTGGGGGGAATGAGATTTAACTCAAGCTGTCAATCGAGTGGTGCCATCGCCGAGTGAACATCTCAAGAGACCAAAAAAATCTCATTACTCACTGGCTCTATCTCAGCCTTTCTCTCCCCCACACACACACACACACACACACACACATACATACTCTCTACAGGCTAATGTGAAAGAAGCAGAATGAAGCTAAAATGTTAACTCAAGTTAACATTGTTAAAATTGGTATCACTTGACTGAGGTTAATCTCACAAAAACAGGCCCAGGTCACATATCCCCCCCTTATATGAAGAACCCCTTTAAGGATGGATTGTATGTATTTTAGTTGATCCATTGTTTTTTTTGTTTTTTTTGTGTGTGTGTGTGTTAATTGTACAGTACTTTGGTCTGCATATACAGATGTGTATATGCTTAAGAAAATGCTTATTTCTTAAGAAAATGAATACATACATACTATGTATTTCTATATGTAAAATAAAATATGTATAGAAATAATGTTTTTAAATAAATACATTTCAATTTGTAAGTAATTGCCCTCCTTCTGATTTAAATAATATTCTGATTTAAATAATTTAAATAATATCAGAATATTTGTAGAATCAGAATATAAAATCAGAATATTATTTAAATCAGAAGGAGGGCAATTACTTACAAATTGAAATTTATTTATTTAAAAACATATTGTATGTATATGTATGTATAATGCTATATAAGCATTATAAGCATATATTGATGCTACTACACCCCAAAATAATGTTGTATATACACTTTACGAATTTAATTTATCATAACTTTTTTTCCCCCATACTGTCAAGCAACAATGCAAAAATAAATAAAAAATAAATAGTCCTTGTGATATTATTGTGTGTTTTATAGCTGATCCTTTGGGTTCTTTACATTAATTGTACAGTACTTTGCATATTTCCTATTGCTTTAGAAAATTAATACATAAATACTATGTATTTCTATATATTAAACAGAATATATACAGAAGTAATATATTTTTTAAAAGAAATTAAAATTTTTAAATAAATATAAATAACAGTAGTATGTTGTAATTATATCAAAAAAACTATGTATTACAGTACATATAACAAATAAAATAACACTTTAATAAAATAACACAATTTTTAAATGTAAATAAGCATATACAGAAGCCACTACAACACAAAATAATATTGTATAAACAATTTACAAATTGAATTTATCATAGTTTCTCTTTTTCATATTGTCGAGCAACAATGTGTGTGTGTGTGTGTGTGTGTGTGTGTGTGTGTGTGTGTGTGTATATATATATATATATATATTAGTGCTGTCAAACAATTAAATCGCATCCAAAATAAAAGCTTTTGTTTACATAATGTATGTGAGTGTACTGTGTATATTTAAATACACACACATGCATGTATATATTTAAGAAAAATATGTTACGTTTATATATTAAATAAATTTATACATATAAATATATACATGTAAATAATTTTTTATATTTTCAAAATATATGCTGTATGTATGTGTCTTCATATATGCATAATAAATATACACAGTACACACACATATATTATGTAAAGAAAAACTTTTATTTTGGATGTGATTAATCACGATTAATCATGTGACAGCACTAATATAAGTATACTAATATAATATCTCTCTTAAAAAAAAAAAAGTGTGTGTATATATATATATATATATATATATATATATATATATATATATATATATATATATATACACACACTTTTTTTTTTAAGAGAGAGATATATGACCTGGGCTGCCATGCACACACTCCCATGAAATATACTGGTGTAAACGAGTGTGCATCTGTGAAGAGAGACACATACACACACCACAAAAACACAGTAACGCCATCACAGAGATAAAAAGAGACAAACATATCAAACGAGATGAATGTCCAGGGAGACTATTGCAAACCACAGCACTGAAAACAACCCTTTGAGACGACACTAAAGGAGCAAGGCCGCTCGCGACTGTGTGCGAGTACCCAGGCGCATGCATGACCACCCTCTGTCATATCCGTTTTCATTAAGTCATGACATTCAGAAAGGCCACAAATTCCTCGGTGTGAGGGGAGGGTGGAGAGATGGCCGAAAACAAACAACAACCCGACACAATTTACTCACTCTCATCTAAACCGGGTAATTACTTTCCCTTTGCCAAAAAAGATGTGGCTAAAATGCCTATTTGGACACATAGTGTGCACAAAGACACAACAGAAGCACCCTGAAGCGAATGGTGGATCATTTATACATGGTCAGCTACATGAAGGAAGAATATATTTGTAAATTTAGCCATGAATTGATAATTACAAACCTTCAGAGGCTTGACAAAACAACTTAAATCCATTAGTGTCAGTGATTTCTGATTGGTTAATAGGTGGTCTTTAAAACCGGCGTTGGTGTTAAAAACTGAGTGTATGCAAGGGTTAACATGCAATGGGAAATTCGCAGAGAGTGGTGACATGCGTGCGCAAACTCGTGCACACACAAGCGAATAGTTAGGGCCCTGTATTAGACAGCTGTCAGCACCCTCTGATTTGGTGTGTCAGAGCTTTGACATTTTGACAGGCACTGAGACGGACTGCTAAACTCTGAGAGCAGCACGCCGGCATTCTACAGGGCAATCACAATGCAAGGGCCCGTCGGAGGTCTGTTATTAAAGCGTCTGTGACATTGTCACCGTGAGACCCGTCTGCTAATGGCAGACTGGTTGCGCGGTGGGTGCGGGGGGGGTCCTTCTTAGTTTGACCCGTTTGGCCAGGGGTGGTTTTGGCAATGCCTGACAGTAATAACAGGGAGCGAAGAGGCACTTAATATGGTGTTGAAAGTTCTGCAGAAAAGTGAGTGACTGAGGGGAGAATTCTGTTTAAAAAAAGTTTCATCTTGTTTCAACTTCATAGGGAAAATATTAGAATCTGTACAAGGTTGTAATATTGGCCGCCAATTCAAACAGAAACGAGAGAGAAAAAAGATAGAGAGAGTAAGAGAGGCTCTGTTCTTAAATCTAGTAAGCTTGCCTAGGCAGCATCCTAAGTGAAATAAACATTAGCATGTTAAGCTAACAACCATACTCTAATAAGCAAAACAAAGCTGAGAATCCAGAAAATGGTGAATGTGGACAGATTAGCATTGTGCTAAGCTAAAAAGAACAATCTCCTAAGAAGTGGTCACATTAGCGAAATTTCACAGGCAAAAAAGCTCAGTTATCAATTAGTGTAGCAACTAGTTCAGTTCCAAACTAAGCAACTTTATATTGGTTAACACATCAAATGTGTATGTTCAAAGTTTAACAAACTGAAATGTGATGCGAAACACAGTTGACTTTAATAGTGTTAAACATTAGCATGATGCTAAGCTAACAGCACAACACTCTAATGAACAAAACAAAACACAAAACAAAAAAAAACTGGGTAAAATAGTTCACTTTAATTAGACATAACTATTTGTTTAGATACTTTGCGGTACTAAATGAAATATTTTTGTATCAACTTCATATCTTTCACCATTTTGGAAGAAAGCCGCTAAGCTAACAATGACACTCCAATAAGTACGCGAAAATTAAAACGGTTGATTTTAATCAGACATAACTACTTTTGTTGATGTTATGAGATGAATTATATTTAGAAGAGACATTTCTTACTGCATTGTATGCCATCTTGGATGGATTTTTTGACACAATGCATTATGAAATTATCTTCTTCTCAAAGTGAACATTACAATTTGGTCAGAAGAAAGTTAGAAGAACGACCAAATGAAAGCATCTTCTGGAACAACTTTTCACACCCTTAAAATGCTGCCTACGTAGGCAGCTCACTGTGTTTTGGAACAGAGCAGAGATAGAGAAAGGTAGAGTGAGTGAGTGAGAGAGAGAGAGAGAGAGAGAGAGAGAGAAGACAAGGGTACAGTACCTCCATGGTTTGAGACTGATGCATGGCTTTGATTGCATTCTGTGCCATAGCCCTGGTAGAAAACGTGACAAACGCACATCCTGCAGGAGGGAGGGGAGGGACGTGGGAGGGAGGAGAGGAGAGGAAGGAGGAGAGACGAGAGAGAAACAAAACAAGACAAAAGGGTTGGACAGGTTGTTATAAAGCCAAAAAACAAAGATCGTACAAAGAACACAGCAGACAACAGTGCTATACAGTTGCTAGAATAGAACAATCAACATTCAACATTCAGTTTCAGATAAACATTCAACATTCAACATCTCAAAATACACACTCAACAAAATGTCAGCAATGGATATCAGTTCTTTAGTTTCGTTTGGTGTGATGGCTTGGAAACTACAGTATTGGGTTAGAGTGTGTGGCTAGTTTCATCTCTCACACTCACACATACATGTAGGGTTACTGTAATACCAAAAACTGTAATTGTTAATACCAATTCCAGTGAAATTTCACAATTCTCAATTTCAGTTTTGAAACCACAACAAAAACTAACATGATAACGGAACATACTTTATTTAAATATTTAAACATCAATATAAAAAATAAATTAAAGGTTTAGTTCATCCAAAAATTTAATTTTGTTTCTGTTACAATGTTTTCATGAACTTTTTGAAGCTTGAAAATTTTGATAGAATGGCATTTCAATGGAGGGACAGAGATCTCTCAGGCTCCATTCAAAGATATCTTAATTTGTGTATCGAAGATGAATGAAAGTCTGAATTACAATTTTCATTTTTGGGGTGAACTAGCCTTTTAAATTAAAACAATTTAAAATAAATTTAAACATGAAATTTAATGCTTCAAATTAGAATTATTCAAGCAAACAAAGAAACAAATTAAGAGCAGTGAGTGATTTTCTCTTTTTTTATTAATATTATCAAAATTGTGGCACATCTCATAGGCTGAATGTAAAACTGCAAATATATGCACAGTATTTTTATTCAAAATTATTTTAATACTAACTTTGTACCCAAGTATCTGTGCTATTGATTTCCCCACCAACCCTGTTTTTTTAATATTCCGTCTGTTCATAAATATGTAAAAACACACCTAATTTCCTTCTTTTTAAACAACTGTAATCAAAGCAAACAATCCCTGGAGGGGAGTGTGTGTTTCGGGAGAGCTTGCAATGGCATCTGGGACAAGAAGTCTTGGAACCGAATCGGTGCAAGCGTGAGCCAGAAGAACAGGCCATATGGAGGCATGCTGGGGGAAAACGCAGCCCTGTTTGAAGAGCTCTACTCTATTGTGCAGTCCAGCACATTTATACATATGGAGGACACACACATGCGCGCATGCATGGACAGTCTAGTTAATGGGTTAACCATTTCTCACACGTCTACATATGCGGATACGCTGAGAAGGGAAAGAATGGAGGAGAGGAAAGAACAAAGACTTGGCGTCCTGTCTTATCGTAAATGGTTCCTTTTAAATTTGGAAACTCTATTTACAATGTGATGTGTGTCCAAGTGTTGTTGGCTAGAATAACAAGGACATGCTGGCCAATTTCATATTACTTTCTCTCTTTTCCTACTGCAACATTCTCATGCTCCCATAGAGAATGATGGGAAATGCAGTTTTTCGCATAAACCTGTAAAGTCATAAACTGACTAAATAAGTAGTATTTTCTGGAAAACGTTATCATTCGTACATAATTTGCGCACAAAATACAGTATAGTCAACATTCACAATTATATATGAAAAATAACACCACATTTCCACCTTGATTCTTTAAGAAAATCTTGACTTTCCAATTAGAAATGAGGACATAGTGGTTGCCCATCTCATAAATGGTTAATGACATCCAAAAAAATAAATAAAAAATAAAAATAAAATAATCATCTTAACAAATAAAAATAAATAAATATATAATTTTAAAAGGTAAATAGTATTTCTTATACACATATCATGAATTATTAATTAACAAACATTATTTTTGTTTTTGTGGAGTTGCACCACATGACATTTTACAATTTGAAATAACCATGCTTTGTCATAAAGTAAAATTATTCAGTATTTAAAGAGACATACATATACATATACATATACATATTCTTTTTTTTTTTTAAGTACTTTTAATATTTTTAAAAATCTGTTTAAAAATGTTGCAACTCTTCCCACCTCCCAAACAAATAATATCAATACTTATTTTTATTCAGAAATAAAAATAAATGAAATGCTCCACATAGAACAGGTGCATTCATTGCAATGTTTTTATTTTTTTTTATTTTTTACTAAATTACAAAAAAGAAGCATCATGCAATTTTACGTGACTTAAATTCAGCAATAATTCCACTCTGCAATGCGATGTTGCGACCACACGGTTGCGCTGTATATCCGCTGGCACCGTATACCTGCTCCAGCGGACATACCTTTATTCTCTCCTTCTCATTAGCATCTCTCTCTTCACTATCGCTCTGATACAACCTCCTTTCTGTCTTCAGAGCGGGAGAATCTGGCCCTGGCGAACCGGAGCATCACCACAAGTGAAAGCGGAATGAAAGGCTGTTTATTTTTAGAGTTGTTTAATTAGCCTCATCATTAAAGCAGTTTTGGACAGGGTAATATTTGTGGGCACTGGCAGGGTGCGAAACTGTAGAGAAACCGTCTCGTGGGGGAGAAATGCGGAAAAAACTTTCTCTTTCAACTCTCAAAGTCCTCGTTTTTGCTGACCTGCGACTGCAGAGTTCATTCACGGTTCGAATGAACTGTGATCTGTTGAGATAAGAAGCTGTTAACGAGGAGACCGAATGAAAGAATTTCCAAGGAAAGCGAGTAATTATTCTTATTACGCAGCCCTCTGGAATACTTGATGGTGATTGGTCAATCGCAGCATTCTGGGGTCAATTTGTTTTGGTATAATGAGCTGAAAACGGCATAATTGTCCTAGTCAACGGATTTCCTCTGCTAGTCTCATCCTATCTTTTTTGTTTTAAATATTAAAATAATTTCAAGTCAAATCACTGTTTCGTGTCCATTTATTTAATTAATGCTCAGGTGTTTTTCTAGTGACCATATGACTGTACGTTTTCCCTCACATATGTCGTAGTTGTGGCAAATACAACACCTGTCGGTGTTTAAAAAGAGAATGAACGAGGGAGATATAAAGGGATAGAGAGAGCGAAAGATGAGTTTTTTGAAGAAAGTGGGGTAGCTCCCAGGGCACTGCGCTCGCATGTGGCCTGATCTATATTTTATTAATAGTGAAGTTCAATGATGATTGATAGACCGCTTTAATAGCAGCACAAGAGCGCTTTTAAAGTCGTCCTAGTCCATGGGCTTTACCGTACACCTCTTTTACGTACACATTTGCTCATCTATTTATTCATCCAATCCTTTTTTATGGGAGGGGGTGGTAGTTTCTCTCATAGAAGCATTTCAAATATATCTCCAACCACGAGCTCAGGGAATAAAGTTAATCTCCTGTGGAATTAAAATATTCATGAGGACAGGAGAAAAAAGACGGAAAATAAGGACTGCGGAGGAGTAGCGCGAATGAGCGGAGGATGGAGGGGCGACTAGAGGAGTGGATGAGGAGGATAAACGAGTGATAAAAGATGGCTGTATGCGAAAGCAGAGGATTGTGGGAAGTTGGAGGTACGCTGTAATTCCCTGCAGGTTACATCAAGATGGAAAAATCTTCAACACTATCATGTACCACATGGAAATTGAACATCCTCCAACACACTGTGAAAGACTGACTTTGCTAACTACAGACATTGATGGCTAGAATGGTAAATCCACTAACTTGTATCTCTCACTGCCATGTTTGATCAGAATGTATGCATATGTCTACAACAAATATCCCTTTAACAAAGTATAAAAACACAAGCACAGTAATATATCAAACATGTGCTCCATATAAAGCATTGTATTCTACACTTTTGTTGCAAGTCCACATATAAAATTAGTTTCTTGCACCAAAAACACTCATAAAATATTTTTTATAAGCATTTCCCACACTCTTTATAACTAAAAAGGTTGATTTTGCTACTGTACCTTTAAGACTTCTATATTTAAATAAGCCCTGTCATGATTTGCTAAATGTCAAACTGCTGTAGTTCCAAACGATCTCACAGAGTAATGCAAGTATTTCGTATGAGTTGATGTGAAACGTATGTTTTGTTTTGTTTTGTTTTTTTTGGGGGGGGGGGTCACCCATAACCCCACCCCTTAACACAAACATCACTGCGATATTGAGAAATGAGATTGTACGAAATTAGCCACCAATTCGCCAAAACGTACAATAGTAACAAATTGCCATGAGATTGTGTTCATAGTTCACACTGTTGTTAATTACTCACCCACATGTCATTCCAAAACCTTAAGACCTTTGTTGATATTTTTTATGAAATCTGAGACCCTCCATAGATAGCAACACAACTGACACATTTAAGGCCCAGAAAGGTAATAAAGACATCGTTGAAATAGTTATGGTACTCTTGTGAAAATGCATCAAAGACCGACACGAAAGAGAATAAATTGTTGAATAAAGTCATTATTTTAGTTTTCTTCGCACATAAAAAGTCATCTCATAGCTTCATAACATTAAGGTTAAACCACTGATGTCACATGGACTATTTTAACGATGTTCTTACTACCTTTCTGGGCCTTGAGCGTTGTAGTTGCGTTGCTCTCTATCCAGGGTCAGAAAACTCTTGGATTTCATCAAAAATATCTTTATTTGTGTTCTGAAGATGAACAAAGGTCTTACGGGTTTGGAATGAGATGAGGGCGAGTAATTAATAACAGAATTTTAATTTTTGCATGAACTATCCCTTTAATAATGAATAGGTGTTGATGGGCGGTCATATGTTAATGAGCTTATGGCTGTGATGTCACAGTTGTGACGTCCAGTCCGTTCACATAAAAACTAAAATTCCGTGTGACACAAAACAATCACTGACCATCAAAAACATATTTTTTTGTTTACTATTTAGCTACATGGAAAGCTGTATTGGACCAATGAGGTTTCAATGTGGGCGTGGCTACCCATTGTGATGCTTCATCGCTTCACATTTGGTTAGCTCACAGTCTTAGTTTCAGATTTGCGTTAAATTTTGGAGTAAGCATCAAATTTGTTTCAAAAGAGCAAGAAAAATCCTGTTTTCCATTATATGTTCCTTTTAAAAAATGTAAAAACAAATACAGTATGTACAGTACGTATCTCACCTCGGCTGAGTCCGTCTGGTCCCCTCAAGATGCGACACTCCTCGATCTGTCCGAAAGGAGAGAACATGACCCGGATGTCGTTCTCATTGCATTTCTTCGACACCATGCCGATGAACAGCTTTCTATCCTCCACCGCTAAGAGAAAAGAAGGGTGGAAAAAAACAAATGTGACCAACGTGTGGTTAAAAAAAAAAAAAAGACGTTACGGCTGCATGTCATCAATGTCCCATTAGCACATCAAGCCCAGACACACAAAACTGCAAATTTTTGCTTGGTTCTCTTTGATCTTTCTTTCAATGACCCGAACACTCTCTTTTGCCCGTAATCTGTGTGTGCTGCCTTCTAGTCCTCCTGGGAAGATCCTATTCACTAGCTCAGAGGCCGTAATTATGATGTGATGTGCGTTTATGTTGGAAATAAAATGGATGTGTTGAGCAATTTCATTTTTATTTCCTCCCTTTTCAGTTCACCATAAAGACAGGAAGCTTTTTAGCGCTAATGCACCAAAATGAAGAGTAAAAGGTGCATTAGGTGTGTAATTGATGCTTTATTTATGCATTTTATCATTCTTGCGCTGCCACAGAGAATGATGGGAAATGTAGTTTTGTTGCTTATCTCATTAACCTGCTAAATGAGTAGTATTTTCTGGCAAGCTATATTGCTATTTTTTTTTTTTTTTTATCAACAGTAGCTCAAATGTGTACAAACTACATTGAATGACATATTGAATACTCCACAAATATAAGTGGAATTGGAATTTCTTTATGTGATTTTGGGGGCTAATTTGATTTTGCTTTCAGCTTCCTATAAGAACATAAATCTTTCAGCTCCATTTAACATCTTACAATGTAATATTGCGAATATGTATGGAAACACACTTCCACCTTAAATTAAATGAATGAATTAATAAATAAAATAATGTGACTTTAAATCTTACAATAAGACTTTGCATTTTAATCATAGACTTTCTATGAAGCAATATTTTAACCAATTTCAAAGAAATGTAAATTTTATTTATGAATGCAAGTGTGAATTATTACAACAAAATATGAGCCCATATTTTTTTTATCTGCACAAATATCCACGAAATTGCGGAAAATAAATAAATAAATAAAATAAAATCACCCAATTGTGGCTTTTAAACTTAGAATGTGAATTTATTACTTATTTTTAACATTATAAATCACAATTAAATTTTTAGAGGTAGAAACAGATTTTCATACAATGAATAACATTCCGACACCTTGAACGCAGTGAGAGAAAAAGCAAACATTTAGATGTTTCTAATCTGAAACGATCAGCATAATGGGAAGAGGACTGAACAAGGAGGAAATATTAAAAATATATATACAAAACAATGAAATCATATATTCGGTGACAGTTTGCAGTTGTGTGTTTGTGCACACTTGAGTGCGTGTGTGAGAAAGAGGGAGAGAGAGCAAGAGAGAGGCAACTGTAATCCAATTTTTTTTAATGAAGAATGTGTCAGCTCTTACCGCTGGGCGGCTGATAAGCAAGCCGCTGCACTCTGGGAAATCGATAGCTCACTTGTTTATTTTGCTGTTTGAATTGTTTGTGCATTTAACAGCGACAGGATGAGCCAGTGATAAGTGCTGTTTCAAAGGCTTCGCCTTTACGCACACACAGTGTCATATCAGAAGATTAACCACACACACACACACACACACACACACACAGTAGCAGGGTTCTCAGTTTGATAGGTTACTGTGTCCACTAATAACCAGAATGAATGCATTACAGGTATGCTTGCAGTGAACACTTGATATAATATCATCTATGATGTTATATGGTGGGTCGTTTTATAGAGGGTCACATTTATAACATCACTGTCACTCAGAGAGAAAGACAGACACAGATCCCTTTACACAGACAAGCAGCGGAGGCCAATCTGACTCTGAAGAAAATACATGAAATGCTATTCGCACACCATTTTATTTGCATGAGTCATTTTAGAGGCAGAACAAGTTATTGTATTTTGATTAAATATTACAGCAAATATTTTTCTTTGCAATAACATGCAGCAAATCAAATACAATAAGTCCAATAACTAGTGTTAAGAAAGTTATTATCCATTGACTTGTAAAAATCAATGGATACGATTTTTGGCAAATAATTCTGTTTCAGAGTAATTCGGGAATGAATCATCCAGACTGATTTGTGAACCAGTCTGACAGATTGGTTCAAGAATCGACTCAAAGAAAAGTAAACATTAATATGGCTTGCAAGCAAGTTTTACTCTACACAAAAGCAGTTTCTAGCTGATAAAATATTTTAGCTCATGTGTATTAATCATAGACCACCTATGACGTAATATTTCACTAATATCCAAGACTTTAAAACATCATAATTTATTTATAAATACATGTGTGAAATGATTATTATTTTACTACAGATTTAAATATATATGTATATATATGCAGTCATGGCCAAAAATATCAGCACCCTTGGTAAATATGATCAAAGGAGGCTGTGAAAATTAATCTGCATTGTTAATCCTTTTGATCTTTTATTTAAAAAATTCACGAAAATCTCACCTTTCATTGGATAATAAGAATTTAAAATGGGGGAAATATCATTATGAAATGAATGTTTTTTTCTCTAATACACATTGGCCACAATTAACGGCACCCTTTTATTCAATACTTTTTGAAACCTCCATTTGCCAGTTTAACAGCTCTAAATTTTCTCCTATAATGCCTGATGAGGTTAGAGAACACCTGACAAGAGATCAGAGACCATTCCTTCATCCAGAATCACTCCAGACCCTTTAGATTCCCAGCTCCATGTTGGTGCTTCTTCTCTTCAGTTCACCATTCATTTTCTACAGGGTTCAGGTCAGAGGACTGGAATGGCCAGCAGAAGCTTGGTTTTGTGCTCAGTGACCCATTTTTATGTTGCTTTTGAGGTTTGTGTTTGGATTACTGTACGGTTGGAAGATCCAAACATGGCCCATTATAAGATTTCTAACAGAGTCAGTCACAGATTTTTTTATCTGTTGGTATTTGATAGAATCCATGATGCCATGTGTCTTAACAAGATGTCCAGGACCTCCAGCAGAAATAAAGGCCCACAACATCAAAAATACAGCAGTATATTTAATTGTACACATGGGGTACCTTTTATCCCTGTGTTCACCAAACCCATCTTGAGTGTTTGCTGCTAAAAAGCTCATTTTTTAATTTCATCTGACCATAGAAGCCAGTCCCATTTGAAGTTCTAGTCGTGTCTGATAACTGAATATGCTGGAGTTTGTTTTTGGATGAACGAGGATAATTTTTCTTGAAACCCTCCCAAACAACATGTGGTGATGTAGGTGCAGTTTGACAATTTTTTTTTAAGGTTTTCTGACCCCGAGACTCAACTATTTTCTGCAATTCTACAGCTGTGATCCTTGAAGAGTCTTTAGCCACTCAAACTCTCCTCCTCACCGTGCATTAGGACGATATAGACACACGTCCTCTTCCAGGCAGTTTAGTAACATTTTATGTTGATTGGAAATTCTTAATTATTGCCCTGATGGTGGAAATGGGAATTTTCACTGCTCTAGCTCTTTTCTTAAAGCCACTTCACTAATTTGTGAAGCTCAATTATCTTTTTCTGCACATCAGAAGTATATTCTTTGGTTTTTCTCATTGTGATGGATTATTAAGGGAATTTAGGCTTTGTTTTCCCTCCTATTTATATTTCTGTGAAACAGGAAGCCATGGCTGGATAATTTCATGTTCATAATCACTCT
Organism: Onychostoma macrolepis; assembly: GCF_012432095.1. Taxonomy (NCBI): domain Eukaryota; kingdom Metazoa; phylum Chordata; class Actinopteri; order Cypriniformes; family Cyprinidae; genus Onychostoma; species Onychostoma macrolepis. The sequence continues at coordinate 19,391,330 of NC_081158.1, read as the reverse complement.
GGTGTGCTCAAAATTGTGAATATGAATGGGAATATACTTCAGAGATATCTTACTCATAAGAATTTCTAGGGGTGCCAATAATTGTGTCCAACGTGTATTTAAGAAAAAACATTTATTTTATTATGATATTTCCCCCCATTTTAAGTTCTTATTATCCCATGAAAGGTTAGATTTTTGTGAATTTGTAAAATAAAAGATCAAAAGGATTAACAATGCAGATTAATTTTCACAGCCTTCTTTGATCATATTTACCAAGGGTGCCGATATTTTTGGCCACGACTGTATATATATATACACACAAAACATTTAAATTTTACTGCACAAAATTATTATAATTTATACAACCATTATAAAATGTGGGAGTCAGTATGATTTATTTTTTTTATTTTGTAGGAAATCAATATTTTCATGTAGTGAGGATATATTAAATTGGTTAAAAGTGGCTAATTATTTCACATAAATAGATAAAAACAGTACTTTTGAACTCTCTTTCCATCCAAAAATTCAAATAAATAAATCGATTAATCACTAAATTGTCATGACAAAAAAAAAAAAAAAAAAAACCTGACCCACATTTTTAAACGGGGGTGCAAACTTTGTACTACATTAAGCATAGATCTCTTTTTTTCTTTTCTTTTTTTTTTTTAGGGTAGGTTATGTAGTAACACAGGTGTTATAGTTACATCATAATTCAGCTCTCAAGTTTCTGGAAACGTAGGCCCCTGGCCAAGCACCAACTCCCTTACAGTGGACTTCCTCACCACATCTATAAAATCTTTTTGTGAGCAATATGGCTTATGTGAGTGTGTGTATATGTGTTTGGGTCACTGCCAGGGCACACACTTAAACTATTCTTGACCCGCGGCTCTCCTGGGTTTCAATAATTCATCCATCTCCCAGTCCCTCACACAAACACAGAGACAAACCTCCAGAACAAACGCACAGTCAGACGACCTGAGAAAAATAAGAGACGCATACAGACACTCACCATTTGATTTCTCACTGTCTGCGGGCTTCATCTGTATGGGATGGTGCATCTGAAACACAGGACACACACGGGTTACATTTACACAAACACGGCACATTTACTACAACACACTCATTAACGCTCACGCCAGCACATAATCAACCTCGTCTCACTGCCGCACTGATGTCCTACATTATCGCTGTAATCTTGTTAATGTGTCGTCATTTTTTCCGCTGACTCTATTTTTCATCTTGATAGATGCTAGCAGAATGAAGACGTACGCGTATCGGGGGTTTGATGAAGGTGATTTGTCAGCACTTTGCCGATTAAATGTTTATTGCGTTCCATTTTTCTTTCGCACACACTTGTTCTTGTTCTCTTAATCTCTAGTCAACGATTTTTTGAATAATTTGCCGTACGCATTTTGTCGTTTCATCTGCACAGTTTTTCAGTTGTCAGATGTCTTTGGGGGGGTTCATTGTGTAATACTGTATTTTCAGCATTGTAGCAAGTGTTGTGTCATAAGGTTTTTCACAAGAAGTGCCCTAACTGTTTGACAATATACAATATCCGTCAGCATATTTATGTATGTGGTGTAAAATGTCTCACAGCAGGGTTATTTCTTTTTTACAATCACAGAAAACTCATGACCTTTTATATATATATATTTTTTTTTTTTTTTTTTTTGATTAGTGCCCTAATACTGGCACCCTTGGTAAATATGAGCAAAGGTGGCTGTGAAAATGAATCTGCATTGTTTATCCTTTTTATCTTTCATTCAAAAAAAAAAAAAAAAAATTCCAGCCTATCATTGAAGTAAAACAATTGAAAGTGGGGGAAAAAAATCTCATTGTGAAATAAATGCTTTCTCTAGTTCATGTTCGCCACAATTATTGGCACCCAATTATTGCAACATCCTTTTCCCAGGGTAACAGCTCTGAGTTTTCTCCTGTAATGCCTGAAGAGTTTGGAGAACACCTGACAACAGATCAGAGACCATTTTCTTCATCCAGAATCTCTCCAGAACCTTCAGATTCACAGCTCCATGTTAGTACTTCTTCTCTCAGGGTTCAGGTCAGAGGACTGGGACAGCCATGGTAAAAGATTAATTTTGTGCTCATTGATCCATTTTTGTGTTTATTTTGATGTTTGTTTTGGATTGTTGTCCTGGTGGAAGATCCAAACATGGCCTCATTATAAGATTTCTAACAGAGGCAGTCAGGTTTAGATTTTTTATCTGTTGGTATTTGATAGAATCCATGATGCCATGCATCTGAACAAGATGTTCAGGACCTCTGGCAGAAAAACAGGCCCACAACTTCCAGCAGATCCAGCAGAATATTTAACCGTGGACATGGGGTACTTTCTTTTATCCCTGATTGTATTAAACCTATCTTGAGTGTTTGCTGCTAAAAAGCTATTTTTTCAGTTTCATCTGACCATAGAAGCCAGTCCCATTTGAAGTTCCAGTCATGTCTGATAACTGAATATGCTGGAGATTGGTTTTGGATGATCTAGGAAAATTTTTCTTGAAACCCTCCCAAACAACATGTTGTGATGTAGGTGCTGTTTGACATTTTTTTATTTTTTTTTTAAAGGTTTTCTGACCCCGAGACTCAACTATTTTCTGCAATTCTCCAGCTGTGGTCCTTGGAGAGTCTTTAGCCACTCAAACTCTCCTCCTCACCGTGCATTAGGATGATATAGACACACGTCCTCTTCCAGGCAGATTTTTAACATCTTTAGTTGATTGGAAATTCTTAATTATTGCCCTGATGGTGGAAATGGAGATTTTCAATGCTTTAACTCTTTTCTTAAAGCCACTTTCTGTTTTGTGATACTCAAAAATCTTGTTCTGTACATCAGAACTGTATTCTTAGGTTTTACTCCTTGTGATGGATGATTAAGGGAATTTGGCCTTTGTGTTCCTCATAGATATAATCCTGTGGAACAGGAAGTCATGGCTGGACAATTTCATGCTCCTAGTCACCCTAGTGTGCTAAAAAATGGAAATATGAATAGAAATATACTTCAGAGATATTTTACTCATAAGAATTTCTAGGGGTGCCAATAATTGTGGCCAACATTCATTAGAGAAAAACATTTATTCCATCATGAGATTTTCTCCCCACTTTCAATTGTTTTTCTTCAATGATAGGTTAGAATTTTGTGAATTTTTTGAGTGAAAGATCAAAAGGATAAACAATGCAGATTTATTTTCACAGCCGCTTTTGCTCATATTTATCAAGGGTGCCAATATTAGTGGAGGGCACTGTATATGTGTGTGTGTGTGTGTGTGTGTGTGCGTGTACACACACACACACTAGTAAACTAGTTATATATATATATATGCGTCACAAGGATGTATGAAACTAGTTTACTAGCACAGTTTTAAGGAAACTAACGTGCGTGTTCTCATTCTCTCCTATTAAAGGCCATGACACTAATTACAGAGATCATGCTCAGTTAGCAGTTTCTCATGAAATACACGTTTGCTCTCACAACACACACACACACACACACACACAGACACACACACACAGACACACACACACACAGACACACACACACAGACACACACACACACACAGACACAGACACCTGAAAGAAGTCAACATCTGCTGCTGAAGACAGAATGACAGCTCCATAAATCTTTGGTCGGATCGAATTATAAAAGCAGTCAGAAATAACTGAAGATATCCATTTACTTCATTTCAACTCTGACCTTTGACCTTCATCTCACACACACACACATTCATGGTCTTTGATGGTTTGCCCTGATGCCGGCATCCTCAGGCATCTGATCCTGTAGGACACACGCGCTCTTTCTGACCGTGAATAGAATATTTAAAAGTTTCAAAAGACCAAAGTTTGTTGTTTGAGGTTATTTGGTCTCTTTGGACACAGGCCATACAACATTTTTGTATTTACAATTAAAAATATATATTCATGTTTAAGAAATGTTTAGAAAATTAGCTAATTTCTAATTTCTTTGTGTGTGTGTGTGTGTGTGTGTGTGTGTGTGTGTGTGTGTGTAGTCCAGTGGTTTGAAGACACACACTGTGTGTGTTTGGGTAAAAGATCACAGAAGTCAGACAGATGGGCACACAGTGGGGATCTTATAAGCTGCCACACTCTCCTGAACGCACACACACACACACTCACACACACAGTGGCATAAACACTAGCAGTAAGTGATTTGTAATTAAAAACACACATATAAACAATTATATACATATACATATATATAAATAAATGCAACTACGTTTATTAGAGCGTGCACACACACAGAAACACTTTCAAACAGACGAGACCTTCTTGAAACCAATTCAGATGGGAAAAATTGATAACATCTGTCAAAGTCATAAACAGATAACCCACGGTCACACACACACACAGACACACGCAGGTGGAAATCTTTTAATCAACTCAAATAAAGCAGCAATTAGATAGATAGATAGATAGATAGATAGATAGATAGATAGATAGATAGATAGATAGATAGATAGATAGATAGATAGATAGATAGATAGATAGATAGATAGATAGATAGATAGATAGATAGATAGATGAATAGATAGATAGATAGATAGATAGATAGATAGATTCTGCACATTTCTACAGAACTAAAACGCCTGTCACTGATCAAATTCAATAAATATCCGGCTTGTTTATTAAACTTGCAAATATGTTTTCTTATTAAATATTTTGATTTCGCTTTCAACTACAGTCTTATTAACCCCCTTAGCTAAGATTTTCAAATCCATTCAGCAGAGTTCTGCAATTTTCCTTCAAAATAAGCATAAAGTCTTCATATTTCATTTGGGCCTGCTCATTTGTGACTGTAATTACTGTAAATAAATGTCTACTGCCCAAAAAACTTCAAAACAAGCATATTCACAAAACTGAACTGATCTTGTAGTGTATAAGCAGGCTTCAGTGAACTGAATTAATGTACATTCACATTATCCATTCACAGCTGGAAGATACTTTAACAGACATGTCCTACATTAGCCTTCAATCGTCCTCACACACACGCCGCTTCAGAGTCGGTCTGATTATGGCAGCAATTGATATGATAATCGTATGTGACATCTCTAGGTCTGCCGTAGGCTAAAGGGTTTGGAATAGGAAAAACAACATGTCTAACTAAACAAAAAGATGATTTGAAAACAATGAAAATAAAAGCAGATACTAAAAGCAAGAAAACAGTTTATCTGTCAGGTTTTTAATAGCACTATTGTTATGTTTTCAAAAAATGAATCTTGCTCTGACTGTATGGACAACCTTACATTTCATTTTATTACAGTTGACAGTGACCTTTGATAATGTTTTAATTCTAATCATTAAGTAACAAATACATATTTATCAAATCTATCAAATTTTTTAGTTTTTTTATTGCATCTTATGATGTTACAAATGCTTCCAAATTCCAAACCCATTAATTTTATTTTTCAGTATTTCATTTTTTTATTTATTTGGTAAAATTGATTGGAGTCAGATTTTAAAATCCGGCATTTATTGTTTATCAGCCACAACATGAATAACCATTGGTTTAATTGGTCTCAGACAGAATTTTAATATCAGTGCATACCTTATGAAATATAATAACGTTCAAAATGTTGTGATCTGTAAAAAAAAAAATAATGTTTTTGAATGAAGACTCATATGCTCACCAAAGCTGCATTTATTTTTAAATAAAACTGCATTCAAAATACAGTAAAACTGTAATTATCACAATTTTAAATGAATGTTTTTATTATTATTATTATAATTTTTTTTTTAAATGTAATATCTTCTATTTTCAGTAGCCATCACTCTGGTCTGAAATAGGTCATTTCATGACCTTTCAGAAATAATTTTAATATACTGATTTGGTCCTTTTTTTCTTAATATTTTTGTGGAAACTGTAATACTCTAAGATTTTTTTGATGAACAAAGTTTTAAAGCACCGCATTTATCTGAAATATCTTACTGACCACAAATTTTTGAACGCTAGTGTACAGCTCAAATCTCTCCCGTAACCATTTGTGTCTGGATTTCGAGAACAAGGGCTCTGATTTCATGACAACAAACATCACTCGCTCCGTCAGAAAGCGCAAATCATAAACTCATTAAAGTCGCTCTTTGACTCGAAACAAAAAAAATACCATAAGCCTGTCTCCTCAACACAACTTCACACATTTTCCTGAATTACAACCTCTAACAAAGGAAACCAGATTAAAAACTTGAAACTGTCGTCATTTGAATAAGAAATTCTCTGCCTCGCTAGCTTTCAGAGAGAGACAGACATGAGCAGATAAACAAACACTCACCCCAGTTAAGGTCTTTATGTTGTGCAGTGCATTCTGGGCCTCCAGGGCAGCTTTCCGTGTGTAGAATGTGACAAAACAGCACCCTGGGAAAACAGACAGAGACGGAGACAGAGAGAGAGAGAAAGAGAGAGGTAAGCATTTTAAGCATGCAATAAGCAAGTGAATTTGATCTTTTTCTTTTTGTCTCACTACCTGCTGAGAGAGAAAACAATCTCACTGCTGTCATACAGATCTTTGCCAAACTACACCACAGAGAAGATAAGGGATGAGGGAGAGAGAGAGAGAGAAAGAGAATGAGAGGAAAGAGGCTAATATATTTGATGCTTAATAAACAGCCATATGGAGTGGGATTTTGGACCAATGAGATTTCACTGTGGGCGGGGCTACCCAGCTTGATGCCTCATGTTGTTGCAAGCATGACTAAGGTAAAAACCCTGACCATGTGTGAAAAATCTTTTGTACTTTCTGAAAGAGAAAACCCTGCATATTGTCACACAATGGCAGTCAATCAGAACACATTTGAAAAAAGAAAAGAAAAAGACCACCAACAATAGATACAGGACTTTTAGACCAATGAGATTTCAGTAAGTAAAAACAAAAAGGGTTCAAACTATTTATTTATTTATTTAAATTTATATATTTATAAACATTTATTTAAAATGTTAATAGTACAATTATTCATGTAAGAAAATGTTTTATATAAATATTTAAAAACATATATACATATTTGATTTTGAAATAAACAAACAAACAAATAAATAAACAAATAAATGTTTGCATGAATCTTTTCGAATAATTCAATAAAAAAAAAAAAATTGTTCATAAGAGTAATTTGCTTATGAATCAGACACTGATCACGTAATGTATTTCTGTGCAGCCAAGGAGGACAACCTAATGCGAAGCTTTGTTATAATTTCTATTATTTTGCATTAAATTGTTTTTACCGAACAGTGTTTTATTGTTAACTAAAACTAAGACTAAAACTATTACAATTTTATTAACTGAAATAAAGTTGAAATGAAATCAAATATAAATATTAGATGAAACACTTACAATTTAGAATTGCTGACTTGACAATTAACTGAAATTAAGTATTAAACATTACTAACACTAAAACTCAAATAAAAATAAGGCCAAATAGAAGTAAAAAAGAACTAATTAAAATGACAAAACCACATAAAAATACTAAAAACAAATTCTAATTAAAAATATACAAATAAAAGCATATTTAGAGTATTAAAAAAATACTATAATAGTTTATAGATATTACTGAAAACTCACTTCAGACTCAAATTAAATGTGTAACACTTAATGGACATGTTCCATTAATCCACAAAATGTCACAATACTTTTTGAGGCCACCAAAACCGATCGACCAAAAGGCTCTGCCCTTCATCAGAAGATTGAAAACGAGTATATGTACAGTATGCATCCACATGCATCATTGTCCTTGACTGGCCATTGGAGCACAGAAGTGCACACACACACACACACACACACACACAAAAACAGGCAGAGATCACCAGAAAGGACTGACAGAAAGAATCAGCTGGGGACCTTTGTATGTATGTGTGTGTGCGGCTAAAGCAAGCTGAGAGTGCTGGCATGTTTTATTTAGAGAGAAAAGAGAAGAGGAACAAGAAAAAAAAAAAAAAAAGAGTGAACTGAATCCCCTTTTACTGCCAAGGAGAATTTTGGCAGGATAAACTAAGGACTCACTCATCCCTGGCAACAGTGCAGTCCAGTCCATGGCCAAAACAACCCTGTTCCCAGTGTTACACACACACACACACACACACACACACCAGACACCAGTAAGGGATCATACACATTTAAACTCCCAACATGCCTGAAACATTCCCATCAGTCAACATTGACATTGGTCCTGGCTGGGGGGCTTAATGGTTCCGGGCCATTAACACAAAGGTTGCAAGTTCAATCCCAATTAAGTGTGACCTAGGAATTGAAGTGTTAATGAGGTCCCGGTTCTGATCAATCACCATTGTGCATGAAGACAAAATACTGACCCCAGGGGTCTCAAAGGATTGTATCCAGAATTAGTGTAGCATATCTGCTAAGTAGACATGTAGTCTGTTTGCACAAAAATACAGAGAGCTTTCTAAAAATTGTAAGCTTAAATCTGACTGGTTGGTTTTGAAGATGAAAACAATGGTTGGTTGGTTGGTTGGTTGCAATGATATGCAAGTGCTATAACAAGTCTATTATTTTACTATATAATAAAAAGAAAACAGATAGAATAGAAATAGAATAGAGCAAGCTAGTGTTAGAGGCCTTTTTTTGCTTTTGTTAATTTTATAATAAATAAAAAGAAAACAAATAGATAGAATACAAAAAGATTAGAGAAGCTAGTGTTTTTTTTTTTTTTTTAAAGAATATAATTATAATAGAGTGCTAGAGTTAGAGGGTCAAATAAAGATGGAAGAGATGTGTTTTTAGCTGATTCTGGAAGATGAATCTTGAAGCAATAAACATAAATTTGTTTTCATAAGCATGATACTGTTTGTATGAAACAATTGTGAAAATTTGGATATAGGGGGAGTGTTCACATGCGTTTTGTGTACAGAGATTTGAGTTAATACCACATGAGCCTAAACACTCCACAGTTACTCTAACAGTAATACTACATGAGCTCATAATACTCAGGTAGTATTAAGTAACACTCCACTACATCAAGATTTGGAAGGCATCATACACTTGCGTAAGACCAGTGAAGGTAAAGATAAGAATAAGATTGAGAAATCTGATAGTTCTGACGGAAGAGTCATGTACAAATCTGTGGTAAAAAGCTTTATACACACACCTATGAACTCACAGAAGTGAACAAATTTACTATGTTTCTTTGTTGTTGTTATTATTTATTATTACTATTATTATTAAGGAAACCGTACTGTTTGTACATATTAAGTGTGATATATAAAACATTATTAAAAAAAATAAAAATAATATAAAATAATAATAACAACAACAACAAAGCAACATACTAAATTGGTAATTTGGTTCACTTCTGTGAGTTCATAGGTGTGTGTATAAAGCTTTTTACAACAGATTTGAGCATGGCTCTTCCGTCAGAACTATCAGATTTTTTTATTAATATGATCATGATGATGATTATTATTATTATTAGAATAATGTTAGATTTATAACTTTTAATACATCCAAACAGTACAGTTTCATTCTGCTGTTTAAATAACTAAAAACATACAATCAATGATGTTATACTGTACTATTGAAAGTTTTTAACAGTAAGTAATAAGTGAAATGCAAATGCAAATGCAAATAATAATAATCATTTATTTTTTTTCTTTGAAAAATTGCACTTATGTTGTGATGTTTTACAATTTTAGAAAGTGAAATTTTTACAATTCTAACAAGTGAATTAGAAGAAATTTTTTACAATTCTAACAAGTGAATTATTTTCTTTTTTGGTCCATTTTGGCACACACACAAAAAAGTTAATTTGGCATTAACAAATTTGAAAAAGTCTGTGCTAAAGGATTTTTTAATTATTTATTTATTTATTTTTGCTAATTGAAGAGTGGTGACATTTATCATATTACTGTTGCTGATTTTCCCATGTTTAATGTGAAGGGGCACTTCACATTCTACCAAAACACACAGATGACAACTTGTGACTTATTGATTTTGCATATTTTCCTTTTCCATAGAGATTTCCAAAACCATTAAAATGCTGCATTCAAAACAACGCTAATACGCTAATATGAACCAGTCAGCCAATAAGATCATGTTCATTCCTTTGTTGTCAGCAAAAGTGAAGGAAACGCAGGCTTTCTCGACTCTGCCAACAACTCATTCCTTGGCTGTTGACAGCGGTTCGTGTTTAATCGTGTTGCGACACTGGAAACTTTTGACAATCCCAGGCAGGGAGGTCAGAACAGCCATCCTCAAAGTGTTTTCCAAATCCGTACGTGGCAGGACTGCTGACGTATGGTCTGAAAGCCCATGCCTCACCTGAGACGGATAAGACAGGATAAAACCACGCGGCATACAACCGCCTCAAGAGCTCTGTGACCATTCGCACTCGTGCTCAGACTTGCTGACGGACGGATTCTGTAATATCGTACAGCACGAGTGCATACTTACAAACCCAGGGCTCATGTTTGGGTATTTGCACATCTAACAGTAACAGAACAGTTTTTACATTTGTTAATTTATTCAAAAGTGTACCTGTGGCATATTTCTTTAAAATTAATTCCACATCTGTTCCATGATGTTGTTGTATCATTAGTACTAATACAATTAATACTATTGTTCTTTACAAATAACAAAAATAGATTTTTTTGTCCCAGTCACATTTTCTTGGTTAAATAAAACATTCCTTAAACCATCAGAAGCAGTCATCATTTACTCCCGACATCTGAGCCGCTGAAGACGCAGTGAATTACGTTTGTTTCTGAAGGGAATGTGCCCTCCAATCTACCTAAATGCGTTTATGTTCGCGCGAATCATTCGTGATCCAGATTCACCTACAGAAGTAGTGAACATAAGGTTTTTTATTCATCTTTGCAAATCGCCTTTCCTAATAATGTGCTAGTTAGCAAGTTACACGGCTAAATGCGGCTAAAGTTAACAATCTCAGAGAACAGCTTGTCACCCCACGGAAGAGAGAGGCGGGGAGAGCAGAGCTCATTAGCATTTAAAGGGCCATGTATTGAAACGGATCGCTGTGAACAGAGCTGTTTTTGACAAGGTAAAAAGGGTGTTGTTTTACATTACCATTGAGGAATTTTAACCAAAGTATGTTATAGACTTTTCATGAAGACCCTAAAGAATCATACCAAGAATCGTATTTTTAAGCATTTTACATTTATTCAAAAATAATTACTCAAGTCAGTAACAATTTATTTGTGAACTTATGTTCAGCTATTCTTTTTAATAGTTAATATTTAACAATTTTTAAAATTGTTTGGATCATCAGTCATCAGAGCTCAATAGATATTTGTCAGACACAGATTTACTTTAAATTTCATTCAACTGACTATTCACTAAAAACTCCCACAGACCATGTTTTCATTCCATTTCAAGTCTTATTTTAAGTGTGTGAGATGTTTACTTTTTTTAAAGTATTCTTCCCATTAATATGCCATTATATTGTTCATTCAGTCTGATTTGTGGAACATGCACAAACACAAGACATGGGATTTGTCGCATGAACCAATCAAAGCCGAACATAACCAAACATATCGCGATGAAGGCATTGCCTCCTCTCGCGTGATTTTCCTCCATTCACGGCACACTTTACAGACTCTGTTAAAACTCAATGGGCTCAGGGGAGGCAAGAGAGATGGCGACTCCCACTGTAACTTTACCTACTGGTGTCGCTGTTGGACAATGTTTCAATGATTTTTTAATGTTATATTGTAACATTTGCGTTGTTTTATTTTTGTACTAAAATGTTTTTCTCATCCCATATTTTGAGGAGGCACTGCCTCCCTTGCCTCCTCAGGTGAAACGCCCCTGCTCCGATACTACTTTTTCCTTTTCAGTTTAAAAATCAACAGTTCCCAACTATTTTTTTTTTCTGAAAAGAAAGTAGTCTTTCACAACTGACTGTGAATTCAGTCCCGAAACTGCCGCTTTTCATGATCCAATCAATTCCTGAAGGACAAAACGAACCGCCCTAAGCATTCTTCATCTCGTTTCACTTGGAAATGTGTCACATTATGGACGTAAAACAGGTTGTGGATCCCGTTTTCGTGTTGACTGTAAATGAAAATGTCTTGAATGCCAATTCTTCCCAGATTCAGTTTTTGATCTGTTATACGAGACAGACCGTCCAAAGCCCTAAAGTTATGGACTTAATCCCATGAACACACACATATCTGTTAGAATACATTTCAATACATTAGCATAGCACGTCTGCATTTGGCCTTAGAGGACACACACACACACACACACACACACACATACACACACGTATCATTCTGCGGCTGTGCTACGTGTCCAGGGACTGAAAAGGATGCACACACAAACGCATCCATTCATCTTGTGAGCGTGTAGGCGTGCGTATGTGTGTGTGACGGACTTCAAAGGCAGACAGGAATACATCTTTACTAAAGAACCCCAGCTGCTCAGGGCCATTTAGCCCTGGACCGCTCTCGCATCACTCAATCAACAAGGGACAGTCTGTTTCTATGTGTGTGCGCGTGTGTGCGGACCGTTCTAAATTGCAGCCCGGCTCTGATAAACAATTCCTGCTCTTCACCTCTGGGTGCATTTATATTCTACGCCTTCGTTCTGGCCTCGCACACACATGCATGGGGCAGGCGATCTGTGAGGCCGTCTGTTCGGAAGCACCTCCCTGCTGATGCTCAGGCTATGGCGGCCAGGCAGGGACACACACAGGGCACAGGACGCGACGTCCCGTGCTGAATAGGCACAGCGGGCACGTGATCGTAGATTAAACCGCTGAGACCGCAACTCGACGCAGTTATGCACCCTTGCTGGGATGTGTGCGAGTGTGACTACTTTTCGGCTGGCTGCCGCTACCCAATCTGTAATAGACTGGTACATTTCCACACTGAAAAAAGGTTGGATCTGGGTTGACGGAATATCACACTGGCCCCTTAAACCAGGAAGCACTAACGTCAATGACCCAGGGTGCAGAATATTGTCCTCGCCGTGTGAAGCTAATAAAACAACAACTCAAGATGCAAATCTAGATTGCTTCCATTATAACCCAGTTGTCTGCACTGCTGTTGTGCAGCATGATGTGATGGACAGTGAGGCACACAAAAGCAAAGCTACTCCATCCACTTACAAAATACATGTTAATACATGTAAAACACACATTTAATATATTGTAAATATTTATATATATTTAATATGTTTGAATACATATTTAGTTTAATTATTATAATATTATATATGTGTGAACTGGTGTGTAACAAACTGTATTTGACGAATGAATAAAAAAGTGTTTGAATACATATTTAGTTTAATTATTATAATAATATTATATATGTGTGAACAGGTGTGTAACAAACTGTATTTGACGAATGAATAAAAAAGTATTCTTATATTTTTGTGTGTTTATATACGTTTAAAAATATTTAATACATTATAAATATATTTGAAATTTCAAATATTTAATTTATGTTAATATTATACAGTCAAACAAAAAATTATTCAGACACCAGATATAATTTTAAATTTTTGTGAACTGTGACATATTATACCCAAACATTCTACATACAGTGGACTACCAGTAAAATTTGGGTTCAAAAATTATTCAGACACTTTGACTTTAGGGTTTTTTTTTTTTCTTTAATTGCTAATGCAACCTTTTTTACACCACAGACTGAACAAAATGAAGCATTGCTTGGTAAATGTTTGACCTAAATTGGTATTATATAATTGTGTACTTAAATTTAACAGCTGAATAATTTTTGGTCGATTGTAATCCATTACATACCTTTCTATCAAAGTAATCTGACATTATCAAGATGAATTTGTTCTGACACAGTTTAACTCTGAGTTCTTGTCATATTTTATTACCATTTTCTAAACTATATCGAATAAACTGTGATAATGTGAGAAATGTTGAAGGTATCTGAATACATTTTGGTTTAATTGTATATGACGTATGAACTGATGTATGCATTTTTTTTTTTTTTACATTTTGTAATAAATTGATTAATTAATTAATAAAACAGATGTTGAAGTTCCCAAAAATATATGTTATTCTTATAGAAAAACAAAAAGACTGCAATGTACCGTGCTTGCTTGTAGGTGGGATGCAACACTTGTCGGACAGTGCGAAATTTATTAACTTTATATTGTTATTACGAATATTATGTGAACTGATGCATGCAATGATTTTAATTGTTAAATATTTACATTATTATTGCATATAATTTAGAGATTGATGCATGCAATGTATTTTATTTGTTAAACATTTAATTAATAAATAAATAAAATGTGTTACTTGGGTTGTTAAAGTTAGTTCCCAAAAATAAGTGTAAAACTTTTGAAAACTAAAAGACTTCAATGTGTCATGTTAGCTTGTGGGCAGGTTATGTATTAAACTAGTCGGTTGCGTCAGTGGAAAGTCACAGAAACTAGAATAAGTGTGTGTGAACTTGAGTACGATCTCAGGTTATCTAATACTGTGCGTTTATTTTGCTTTAGGACACTTCAAATTGAGTCCTGTTAACTGGCACACTTTTCTTAATATAATCTGCCCATTAATTGGTAATTTCAAAAGGTGGAAAACTGTCCTTATGGGAGCAAAAAAAAAAAAAAAGGAAAACCAAATCCTTTTCAGAGAAAATCAGTTCTAATTGGCAGACGCCACAGGGAAAGACAGTGCCAGAGAGACACGCGGGAAGTTAACGCTCACCTTGCGACTTTGTTGGTGGAGAAATCTTTCAATACTGTCTAATTTAACAGTTGGACTCGCGTGCAGACGACCTTTTCCTAAATGAAAATGGGTTAGAGTGAAGCTGAAGGCTAGCGGCGGCCATTACAGCCCCCACGGCTGTGTCAGAGGCCTTGATGAAGCTGGACCTGAAAGAGGCACTCTACCTGCAGCTAACTGAACTACAGGAGCACTCATCACCCCGTCTGAAAGCCAATCACACACCTCGGCTCTGCCGGAGATACCCGTCGCAATGCCTGTGTGTGCGAGAGCGAGTGTACAGGACTTGAGTAATGCTCTCCCACTCGGCCCTGACTCATCCTCCATAAGAGTGAGAGGATGGGCGGCACTGTGAACGTGTACATGCCATCTTCCTGTCTGAGTGTTAACAACTCCACAGAACCGAGGTTAACGCCTACGCTTTAGCGCTATTCTGAAACCCAGAGAGCTACCTCGCTGTCTCCCGCCTACATAGGCAGCATCGGAACCAAAACTAAACCTCATAAATGACTATTTGGAACATTGCTGCATTCAAGTCGTGTTGAAAGGATCATATCTACGAGATGAGCGAACATGAATGCCACCACAATGTCGTAATTATGAGTCTGAAACTCTTAAATTCAGATTTTCTGAGTTGCAGGTGTGTAAATTAGAGAATCAAGGTGGAAGCTACATTTCAATTGTTATAGTTGACAAGTATGTTTGCATGCATTTAATGAACTGTTTGATGAATAAAGCTAAATCTAAACCAAAAGCTAACCAAAAAAAAAAATGCACCTCCTTTAGCTGGTGAATGAGGCATTGGGATCCCCATCATGCTCTGTAGCAGTACATTTGCAATATAATAAAGTATTAATTACACACATAAAGGCAATTGATCGTTATGCTCTCCTTTTGCAGCTTATTGCGCAAACGATTCTCAAGACCTAGCTTTTTTTCATTTCACTGCCTTACGTTTCATGTATTTAAACTCAAAAATGCACTTTATGAACATTCTGTGTGAATCTTTTGCGCTTAATTGTGTTGTATTGCAGTTTGTTCGTAAATGAAAAAAAAAAAAAAAAGAGAGAAATAAATATGAAACTGACCAACACAATCATTTCTGACCAAAACCACATTAAGATAATGATTCAAGCTTATGAGTAGAAACGAAGTGCGCGAACAGCTTGGGAGTCTCCAATTTTGTTTGACGTTAGCATGTTGCTAAGCTAATATTGTGATACTAAAAAAATATAAACATTGCAAATACTGGGCTAAACTCTCGGTTTTTATTACAATTAAAAACTACTTTTTTGCAATTCTGTCCACCATCTTTTTTAACTGAGCCTGTTGCGATGCATTTTAGCAAAGCCTAAATAGATTTTTGAACACAGCTTTTGAGAAATGGAGAAAAAGAAAGATACGGATGGAGGATGCAAGTCAGAATCAGGCAGACAGGAAATGAAGACGCAAAACAGGAAGTACAAGATTTAAAGGTGCTGTATGTAGGATTGATATTGGAGACGTTTTTTTTTCACCCGGCCCCTCCTCCTCAGACTTGACGCACACACAGGTTGCCAGATTAACGACACAAACAGGAACGAGTGCACATGACGATGAATGAAATTAAATACGCTGTGTTTTCCGCCAACTGGCAACCCCGGGTGCCGAAATACAGTTGGGTAAACTGGCAGTGGGCAGGTTTCACAAACCATAACAAACACAGGCATTCCAGGCCGGAATACACATTTTCAAAGGAGAATAACTGACTGTAGCATTGTTTTTCAGATAAACAAGTATGTTAACTAATAATAAACATATTATGGTATTTTTATGCTTTAGTAGAGTCAAAATCCTACATACAGCACCTTTAAGCTAACACATCACACATGTGAGCAGGTTTACATGACACAGCACGACACCCTGCTGCTGCGAAGGCGTTTGTGATGTATTAAGACAGGAAACGCACGCTACCTTTGCTCTGTGGTGGGTTCTGACTACGATCTCGCAGTATGTTGATCTGGTAGACAGCTCCGTACGGCTCAAAAAGCTCCTTTAACTCTTTCTCGGACCAGGAGCGAGGGATCTGACCCACAAACATCTTAATAGCGTCCGGATCAGGCTGGTCCGAGTGTTCCAGGGCGCCGTTCATCTTCCCAGCTGTACCGTTACTGCAGAAAAACAGAAAGCAAACGTTATGAAGTGTCAACAGCGTATGTCATAGTCTGAAAACACTGAAAGATGGAAAGTGAGAGGGGTTGGTCTCGGAGCTCACAGCGAGAGCAAATTTGGGCCGGACAGATTGACAACTGCTCCTCATTAAAGCAGGAAGACATGGAGACACAAACCCTGATTAAAATCACAACAGTGTTATTACACTCAGCGTGTGTGCTGTGTCATGTGTGTGTGTGTGTGTGTGTGTGTGTTGATAGTCCTGAGCAGGTACAATTCAGACTCCTTTCCGGGTTCAATAAGCTCTATTATCATATAAAATAACTTTAATTTGCTCCTCAGTTTGTACAAACAAAGAAAATGTGTGTTTACAGTAAATTTAAAATGGGATTCTATGGGGCAAATGATAAAAATACACATCGTGACCCTGGACCGCGAAACCAGTCAAAAGGCTTTTTTGAAATGCTGAATAAATAAGATTTTCATTGATGTATGGTTTGTTAGGATAGGACAATATTTGGCCGAGATACAACTATTTGAATATCTGGAATCTGAGGGTGCAAAAAAATCTAAATATTGAGAAAATCGCCTTTAAATTTGTCCAAATGAAGTTCTTAGCAATGCATATTACTAATCAAAAATTATGTCTTGATATATTTACGTTAGGAAATGTACAAAATATCTTCATGGAACATGATCTTTAATTAATATCCAAATGATTTTTGGCTATTGCTACAAATACACCCGTGCTACTTATGACTGGTTTTCTGGTCCAGGGTCACAAATGTCATTATAAGACTTGCATACAGTATTATTTTGTTACCATGAGATTATTGTGATGAAATTGCTTCTGTCAACTAATGCCTTGACCATGTAAAGCTGAATTGCTCTGTTATAGAAGTGTTCAACATCAAAAGGTTTATTTGTTATTCATGGAACAACTTCATTCATGGAAAAAAACATTAATGAAAATACATTTTTGTATGAAAGAATCAATATAAGTGCTTTAACATTTCTGCTATAAAACCACCCAGTACATTTGTCCTATAGACTTCCATTGTAATTTAATGCAAACACAATTTCACAAATGCTAGTTTCAACATGAATTGAACGCAGAATTTTGAGTGACTCACACAAGAATGAAACAAATCATGACATGATAAAAATGGCGGGTACGAGCTGGATCCGTGTGACCCCTAGACGCCCATGTTGCTGGTTCAACGAGTTCATGAGGAATTTCAGGCGCTTGTTTCAGTTCCAGATGAAAGCACTCAGAGAGAGAGTTATCGACCCCCACACTCACATTTCGTTTTTTACCAGCTTACAAATAACAAAATGTGTGAATAAGCCTAAACAAACTCAAAAATCATTGAGTGTCTGCTCAATTTAATTTTAGTTTGGTTTTGCTGATCGAAGGCCAACCTGCCTGCTGCCCTTCAACGGATATGAAAAAAAAAAAAAAAAAAAAAAATGAAATAAATAAACACTTCTATCCTCAGCGAAGAAGCATAATCATTTCCTCATGAGACTAATTATCGCACTAAGCATTCTGTGAGTAAGCCTTCTCCGCCTGTTTCAAGATAACCGCTCAAATTTCTTCCCTTCGAAACGTGCATCACTCCAAGGGCATTTTGACATGAATTAAGTACTATTCTCTGCACAAAGGAGAAATTATTTCTTTTCTCAGTATACTGTGCTGGTCTGTCAGATTTGAGGAACTAAAATATCTCACTGGCACACCTTTAAAGGGAAATATATATATATATATATATATATATAGTTTTTGTTTTTTTTACTAAAAAAACTGCAAAAAAAATCATATCATTGTAATTATGACAATTGCAAGAAAGAAAGAAAGAAAATATTTATGAATGAAATACTTTAAATATAAAATGTCAATCCCTTTTCAAACTGACAAAAGACATTTAAAATTTAATTTAGTTCATAAATAAATGTCAATTAAATGTGTTAAAGATAAAAAAAGTCAAGTTCCAAAAAAAGACACACTGGAGCAACAAAAGTAGAATCAGAAAGAGGGTGGAAATTGGCTATTTTCAGTTTAAGAAACAATGTATAAAACTAACATTATACTATTATTGTACTTAAAAACAATTTTTTTGTAACTTACAACAGTATAGAATATGGAGACAATAACAATTACTCCGCACACAAATAGACTGAATGCATCATGAGGCATTATTCAGGAATTGTTTCCTATGGACGGTTTACACACACACACACACACAAATACACACACATACATATATATATATATATATATATATATATATATACACACACATACACATAAACACAACGCACTACACATTTACAGATTAGAAGTGGAAAAAAGCTATAAAGAATTCTCTCACTCGGCCATTCACAAAGCCTAATTTCTCTTTAAACCGATGAAGTGATTTGTCATTCTATTCAAAAGAACAAGGCCTAGAGTTAAAGAGCAGCAACCGATAAAAAGAAAAGGTCGGAGGTAAAGAGAAGAGACACAGACCTCTGGACTCGATTCATCCATCTCTTGCAGAAGGACCCTATTCTCTCCGCGGAGACGCCCAAGTCTTTGAGCGATTTAAAGGACATTTCTGCCTGCGCCGCGGGAAAGCCGCCCTCTTGGGTCGCCACGCCAACTGCTGCTCAGCTACCCCCACCCCAATAAATCCCCCAGCAGTTACCACAGTGATAAGGGTGCCCCTCGCCGCCGATCAAAAAGCAATAATGCCGAAAAAAGCGAGCATGACACAGACATAGAGGCCGAGAGCCAGAAACTGACTCTGATACAGAGAGAGGGATGGGACTGCGAGTGTCAGGGTGTTGTGCGTGTATGTGTGCGCTTGTGTGTGTCACAATTAGTAATTGTTTCGTTCGACAAGGCCCGACTGCAGGAATACAAAGGCACAAGTCACAGGAAGCCTGTAACAGTGTGCTGGAGGACACTTGCACACACTGGGCTGAGGTTGGAAATCCAAGAACCGGTTCTGAAACAGTTCCATTTTTTAAGAAAAAATGCTGGAATCGAAGAAATTTGGTTTCCGTTAACTGTTTTTGGACATTTGGATTCATTCTCGAAAGTAGACATTTTTCAAGAATTCAATTCTTTTAGTAAGCAGGGATGCAATGAATTGATCAAAAGCGACAGTAAAAACATGTATAATGTTACAAATTATTTCTATTCCATATAAATGCAGCTCTTTTAAAGCATAATTTTGATCGAATAAATACAGAACTGATGACTTTCAAAAACATTAAGAAATCTTACAGATTCCAAAAGTTTGAACGGTATTGAATATATTGCGTGCACACACACACCAAAAATATTATAAACCACTTATTTTTATTGAAATGACCAAAATTATGCTCACTGTATTGTTTAAAAATGAACTGGTTACTGAATTAGCATCCACAACAAAGGGACTTGTTTATACACAAAATAAAAGTAGACTAAATGGTATAACACAGTTACAGTAGGATTATCTGGTGCTAAAGGGAATCCTTAAGGAACCAGACTCATTACGTGGAATCACAATCGATAAATTCCCTACAATTCCCTGCAAAGGCCTAAGGAGAGGAGCCAATGACAGTTTAAATACATTGTCCTTTATTTGGACCATCTTTCTTTCACTCTTCTGTGCTGACAAGGTAGAAAGAGAAAGAGCCAAACACAAGGTGAAAATAAAAGTGTTTGTGTGTATGTGTGTGTGTGTGTGTTTGTCTGCCTGAATGTAAGTCCTGAGGCTCAGATTAAGTTGTCAAGTGGATCCACTCCTGCCATAGCATTCTCCCTCTCTCTCTCTTTCTTTCTATCCACTTCCCTCTCAATTTGAGTCAATTGTCTGCCTTAATGGCTTAACTAGACCTTCCATCAGCCTGGGCTGCTCTTAAGGTGTGTGTGTGTAGATTGCTGATGTAAGGAACTCTGATAGTCCGCAGGCTCTCACACACACACACACACAAACTGACTCACTCACTCACTCATGTACTTACAAACAAGTGCAATAACACTGCAAGCCAGCAAGACAATCATTTGTGCTTTTAAAGATAGGCTGGATGGTAATATAAACATAAATGCAATATAACAAATTATGATTGGAGATAGAGTAATGTTTGGACTGAGGTTATTTCACACCTGAGCAGCCTCCATAAAAGGTTACAGAAACTCAGAGCACTTACAATGTTTTAAAATCTGGTATAGTTAAATATATATTTTAAATATATTTATAGATATTTTATGTTTGTGGTTATGGGGTATTGCCATAACTATGAACTGAACTACCAGTAATAAATGAAGAAGAAAAAACAAAAAAACAACAACAACAAAAAATATATATTTACATATTTTTGTTGTTAAATTATGACAAATTTGTATGTATTTTTATATAATATACTATGTAGTTTTTATACTTAATGCATATACTGTTATATACATATTTTATATTATATTTAGCATGTGTATATTTGTATATAAAATTATATATTTTTATAGATTTGTATACAGGTGTATATATAATATTTACACAGTGTATATATATATATATATATATATATATATACACACACACACACACACACACAATTACATTTTTGCATACATTACATTTTACATATTTTATAAACACAATTATATGATTGTCACAGTGCACACAGCAGGGAGGAACAAGGAGACGCGGAGAACTCAAAATAACAGTCTTTAATGAAAATCCAACAAAGGCAAGACGAGGCAGGGCAAGGCAGGGCAGACACACAGGAACACCGGGAGTAACGAGTAGACTAGACGAAAAGGAACTGAACGGGCAGGAACTAATATACACTAGATAATTAACACACAGCTGGACGAAATCATAATCAAACTTAACAAGGACAGGAAAAACCATACAAGGACACAAGAGGGCGGGAAACACACGACAGAGGACTGACAATGATAACTGTGTATATTTTACACAAAAGTAGGTATATAATACTACCTAGTGTATATGTATACATTTGTATTATTCAATGATTAAAATACTTCATCTGTCAGGTTGGTTAAAGCATATGGACCTACGCATCTACAGTAACAGAAATATAATACAGTTATACAGTGTGTAACACACACACAGACACACACACACACAGTGGGTTGATAAGGAGCGAAAAGAGAGAAAAAAAAATGCAAGTAGACTGTGAAAATGAAACTAATTTGGATACAAAATCCCTCTTCCACCCATTCCACACATTAGTTGACAGGCAGCTGGGGGGGAAGTCGCAAACCTGTAATTTCCTCGGTTTAAAAAAAGAGCACAGCTGACAAGTGTGTGTATGTGTATGTAAGCAGGAGAGAGTGAGGAAGAGTAGGAAAAAGTGATTTTTATTTATTTTTCCAATCATCACTAGAAGTTAACACCGCCTGTCTGACAGCTGTGCTGTCGTATCTCTCTCTCGCTGGCGACAGGTGATGCTTTAATTCCACTCATCAGTTAAGCTTTATGATCCTAATTAATCTCATTGGTCATAAAAACAAGGCGTTCTGCTCAGAGCGCTGAAAAATACTCAATCCATCCACACTTAATAGGGAAGATTTATCTCTGTTTCTCCATGGTTCATCTACTGCTTTATCTCTCTGTCTTTCTTTCATCGTGTCATAATTCAGGGCTTGTCAGTCACGTTTATGATGGGGAAACCATCCGTTCAGTTACCTTGTATGTTGAATGTCCCATTCACTGTCAAATCTGTGGTAGAATCATGTTCTGTATTTATGACTGAGACTGTTCGTTCTGCAATTTGGTTTTAGGTCATAATGGCTTTGTCACAAAACCTAGTGAGCTGCCATAGGAAGTACATACGAATGATCAAATCGTAAATTTTTTGGTCATCATAAGCAAGTACACAAGTTTAAATCTCATCTATTTTTGTGCACGCCCAAATATTCATATTGACTCCTTTTTGGGGTTTACAGGTACAACTGAATGCTCAAACTACATATTCTGAATGTTGTAGGCCCATATGAACATATGGATTTTAGGGCGTCATAGTCTGTTCGAAGATTCAAATCAACCTTTTTCTGGCATCATATCTGCTTAAGAACATTTAAACCATGTGCATTTTTAAACCATGTGCATTCATTTAAAAGATTGACTCAAAAGAATCATCTGTGCACGAATCGAATCATGAACTCGCATTACCGCGCCAAAGATGATCTATTCTAGAACATTTCGAATTAATAAAGACACACAAAGCTATCGTTTGACTTATTTCATGCATGATTCGTATGGATCTGTTAACTGAATGCAAAGTGTGAAATCTAGGAGAATTCGGTGTCATTTTTCAATTAAATTCTTAGAAATATTAAACGTAATGATTCAACACTCAAAATATGAGAAAATAGAAAAACGAGTTACTGGATAAAATTTTTCAAAGATCAAGAACAACTTCTCTCAAGATGCTTTTTCAGATTAGACGTTGTAAAACGAGGAAATTACAGGTTTGCGACTTCCCCACCCAGCTGCCTGTCAACTAATGTGTGTGGAACAGGTGGAAGAGGGATTTTGTATCCAAATTAGTTTAATTTGATTACCACCTATTTAAAATGTAATTATAACGAAATGCAGACATATTTTGTATTTTAAATACGTAACGCCGTTACATGTATTTCGTTACTACCCAGCCCTGAATATGCACAGTACACACACATATATTATGAAAACAAAAACTTTTATTTTGGATGCGATTAATCGCGATTAATCGTTTGAAAGCACTACTTTAAACTGTACGATTTTTGGGCAACAAAGGAATGTAACATGCAAAAAGTACAGATTTTATACATTTGGTTGTGCGAATGTTAAAATCGTACACGTTTATTAGCAATCAAAGGCTGTACGAACTTTCAAATCGTACACTTTTCTTTATGGCATCATAGGCACTTATTAATGTTTATATTGTATGCATTTTTGACCAACATAGGCCAAAACATATGTCCAAATTGTACACATGTTTTAGGAATCCTAGACTGTACAAACATTAAAAAAAAAAAAATCAAAATTTTTTGTTTGTTTTCGCATCAAAGACATGTACGAATGTTTAAACCATATGAATTTTTGGGCAACATAGGCACATAACATTTTAGGCATTGCAGGCTGTGCGAATGTTGTGCAATGTGTGAATGTAAAAATCGTACGCATTTAATAGACATTGCAGACTGGGCATGTAGGCACTTATTAACATTTAAACCACATGCATTTTTTAGATGTTGTAGGCCCATATAAACATTAAAACTATATACAGTTTTATCCATTGTTATGAAGATTCAAATGGTACACATTTTTGGGTGTTGTTGCCATGCACACACATTCAAATTCAAAGTATTTTTATTTTTATTATTAAGCATTATTAGTATGTTCAAACTGCTTTCAAACCTGTCAATCTTCAAACTCGCTTATCAATTCCAAAAATGCTGTAGGCAGCTCATAGGATCTGAAACAGCCAATGATGAGCATTTGTCCTTTCATATGTCCTGACCAAGCTAGGTAGACTTAACCACACACACACACACACACACACAAACACACACAAATCTCACCCATCAAGGTCAGACAGGCACTGTGACTCCAGGAAGATATTTCCTGTCATCACATTCGTCAACTGTCAGGGAGATGTCAAACTCCGACTAGATTTAGAAAAAAAAACACCTAGGACAAACTGTTTCCTGTAAACATCACATACAAAGTCAGTTGACAACAAAGCAAACCTACAAAATAAAAAAAGAATCATTTTTCAAGGTCTGAGCGGAGATATTTCCAACCAGTCAAAAACACACAGGCGAAAAAACATGCCAGCTTAACTGCGAAGAATGACAGGCATCGGCGCGTGTGCGCGAGCGCATGTGTGAGATGTACAAAACTGTTCTGTTAATCACTCCACTTGTTAAAAGTGTGAAGGGGAGGTGGGTGCTATAGAAGTTTCCATGGTAACTCTTGAAACGCGAGGCGCCGATGTGATAAATGTCACACTTGCTAATGAAGCAGCGAGCTGGAGAGATGCCGTCTTTCGGCGCTAACGAGGAGATGCGCGCACACACACACAAGCCATAAAAACACAATAATAACAGCCTCGTTTTATCGAGAAACATTTTTAACTCGCTCCATAAAAACTGCATTACTTCAATTTAAAACGACAAGCCAACCAGAGCACTTACAGATATATATTATTTCTAAATAGACGAGCTAAAATAAAAAAAAAATAACACTGGGCTCTGAACAGTTTTATTGACTTTTTCATTGCTGGTAAATCTTAAAAATGACAAGGAATCAAAATTGACCTTATTTGCTTTCTTCATAAATGTCCCTCGTCTTATTCTGCACATTTCATCAATGCCTAATGTTTTGAAGAACAAACGTTGTTAGAATATTTCTCCTCCTCTAAAACTTTCTAAAATATTCTCTTGATGCAGCTCAGGGCAGTAAAAAAAAAATAAATAAATAAATAAATAATAATAATAATAATATAATATCATAGCCTAACATTCATGAGCTAATCAAATTTGTGATGCATAACATCAAGCCACGTCCTACATTATTATCATTATGGTCACACTTTATTGTAAGGTCCAGTTCTCGCTATTAACAAACCATTAACTACAACTTTTGACTCAAACTCCTAATTTGCTGCTTATTAATAGTTATTAAGATAGTTGTTAAGTTTAGGTAGGATTAGGGATGTAGAATATGCTCATACAGAATATGTGCTTTATAAGTACTGATAAATAGCAAATATGTTTCAAATATACTGCAAGTGTGTTAATAACGGGCATGATAATAAACAACTAGTTAGTAGTGAGAATTGGCCCCTATACTAAAGTGTTACCATTATTACTATTACGTTTGATTTGAATGTGTCATAATACAGATAAAATACATATGTTTCATATAAGCTTTAATGATGCACAAGTTTACGCAACAATATGTCATTTGTTTCAATCAGAAAAATGCATCGCAAGGCCATAGTAAGAGAAAAAAAATGCTTATTTAACTAAATGTTTATGCTTGTGACAAAATATTAATAAAATAATTTGTCACTACCATCAGAACATGAATGGCCACCTTCACAAAACTAATATTGTATTGAATAATCAAAAGTCCATTCGTTATACTACGAACATTGTGATTTATTTTTAATGTATAAGGCGTTGAGTGTTAATTTTAAAGACTTGCCAACTTTAACGTTAAACCTGATCATTAAGATCAGACAATGATGGAAAAGTATTGACAGAAAATATCCATCAAACCGGTAACACTATATAGAACATGTAACACATATTCACTATTAATTACACTATTAATTAGCTGCTTATTAATGGTTAGTAAGGTAGTTATTAAGTTTAGGTATTGGGTAGGATTAGGGATGTAGAATATGTTCATGCAGAATATGTGCTTAATAAACAGCCAATATGCTAGTGATATGCATGCATAGATAAGCATCTAGTTAATAGTGAGTACTGGTCATTAAAATAAAGTGTTAGCTCAATTACTAGTCTAGATCTTGTTCATTCTGATGCTGTGCTTGTTTTCCAGCCGTTCCATCACTCAAACTCAGTCTTGAAGTATGCATGTGCACAGGAATCCCATCCTCTTAGGAGTGCTGAAACAAAGCAGCCGTGTTTCCTCGGGAATGTTTATGGACTGAAGTGCTTAAGAGGAAAAGTGCTCCTCAAATGACACTACACACTGCGCACTTAAACTCGCAGCTCCATGCACTTTTTGCTGCTGAAAGCGGCTTGAGTGGAAATCTGAGGCAACAGTGTGACAGGATTGCCAAAATCCTGCCAACACAACCCCGTTTTTTTTTTTTTTATTGCCTCCCTGTTGCTATGGAAACCGGGTGGAGCTGGGGATGAGCGACTGACGATGACGAGTCGGGCTGTCCGTACAGCTCCAAAAGACACACACAGGAAGAGGATGCTGCGTTATGGGCTGTCATCCAGTACTAGAGGGGTTTGACTCGGGTATCAGCATGCATGTCGAGGTGTGTGTGTGTGTGTCGCTGGCAGGCAGACAGCAGGTGCAGAAGGTGGAGTATATCAAACATCAGGAGCAATCATAATGACCAGGAGTTGGACCACCATCAAACTTCTACAGGTCAGCACATCCTGGCCCGCGGCTCACCTGTGTGTGTGTGTGAGAGCATCTGGACGGCAGGTCCTTCATCTGACAACACCCCATATGCTCAACTGTCTCACTCTCAATTCTTCTCTATCACCCTTTCATTTCCCTTACAGTCCATAAATCCTTTATATAACATCTGAAACTATTGGAAGTTCAAACGTGGGATGCATTTTCACAGCTGGAAGCCTGTAAGCATGATTCAAGTTGTCACATTGACTAATGGAGTGTGTTAATTTCGGTTCAGGAAACCATTTTTTTTTTAAAAACAGTTATTATTTATACGCTTCAATCTGGCGACCCCAGTGGTGCAAATATTACACACTTCACCTTGACAGACACTTTCATAAAATACTTTTTTGTTGAAATAAATGGCATTTTAATTAAAATTTGCTACAAATGATAGTATTGTTTTCTTTAGTATCTGGGTCAATGACAAATAAGAGTGATCAAGATAAAAGAAAGAGCAAATCTTTTAAAAATCTAGTTTAAAACACGTCAAGATCTTTGTATTCATTTTGAAAATTAAAAAAAAAAATTGTTTAAATTTTATATGACTAAAAATGTAATGTGGTGTAATTATCAAATAAAAAGTAATAACATTTTGATCACACCTTGAATACATGTGAGTGTACACATCTTAATTATTAAGAAAAAGAAAAAGTTATAATAGAAAATTATAATAATTATATTAATTAAATTATAGAAAAAGTTTAATACATTTATTCAATGTATTCTCTGTCCATCTGTCTGTCTATCTGTCTCTATCTGTCCATCTATCTGTCTGTCTGTCTATTTATCGGTCTCTATCTGTCCGTCTAGCTGTCTGTCTGTATATCTATCTATCTCTCTGCCTGTCTGTCTGTCTGTCTGTCTATCTATCTCTGCCTGTCTGTCTGTCTATCTATCTATCTATCTCTCTGCCTGTCTGTCTGTCTATCTATCTATCTATCTCTCTGCCTGCCTGTCTGTCCATCTATCTATCTATCTATCTGTCTGTCTGTCTGTCTGTCCGTCCGTCCATCTAGCTATCTATCCATCTATCTAATTGTCTGTCTGTCTATATCTAATCTATCTGTATCTATCTGTCTGTATCTGTCTATCTATCTATCTATCAAAAAATAAATAATAAAAGATGCCAAACTCCATGAAACTGCATTTCATTCAAATACATGCATTCAAAACATGTATTCAAGTAATTATATTTACGAACTGCACTTTTAATCCGTTTTTGAATAAATTAATACATCCAAACAAACAAAATGAGCATCATGTCACTGACCCATGTGGTTTACCCCACAGTTCCCGGTTTACTCCTCTCTAAACAGCTCTTTTCCAAACTGAGAGAAGATTCTTTGCAGAAAGCCCTACTGATTGCCGAGCACAAAAGAAAACATTTGATTTGCTCCAGTGACGCGTGGAGTTAAATTACTCTTGCTTGCGAACTAAACCACAATTGCATGCCTTCAATCGTCTGCAAAACGCAGAACAGATGAGCTGTCTTTCCTCAGAGGAAGAGTGTGCCACCCTCCCTCCGTTCGGTCATGTCTTCCTCTCGGCAGGTGCTCTGATTCTTAGGACATTCAGACCCCTCCAGATGCCTTAATTAGACCGGGCCTAACTTCATCACGGCTCACCAAATACAACACACAGCTAGAGCGATCATTTAAAAACCGAATGGGAACGGACTCAAGCATGTTGGTTTAATTCAAAACGTCAATAAACGAAATGAACAAAGCTTGCGCCCATGCTGTGCAGTAGCACATATTTCCCCCGGCATCGTAGCTGTATCAGGCCGGTGAGTCACGGAAGGATTAGCCAACACCGCGAGCTAGTCTTTCACGGCCCTTTTGTTCTTCCTCCCTCCGTTTTTAATTCCCTTCGTCTGTCATCAGTGCCGAGAAGCGTCGCATGTTTCGCATCTCGGCTTGTCAAAAACAAAATGGCGAAAAAAAATGGGTGCTAACTGCCAGTCAGCATCTGCTTCAAACTTTCAGAAGCGACTAGCTTCACAAACAAACACACATTCTCCCATAATGCCGTTTATTAGGGAGGTGTGAGAAAATGTTTCATTAGGGCGCATTAGGGGAGGTGTTCATTTTCATTATCGTTTATGGGACGGAAAAACACAGTCATGCGTCGCAATTAACATCTGAACAGATGGCGTAGACTAGACTAGGTGTCTATCTCTCAAGTTCTCCTTCTCACGAACCACCTCCGTGCTTTCACGCTCATCTGCGAGAAGCAGAGCGGTACTGGCAGAGGGGGAAGTAGAGGGAAAAGGAAAGGATAAACGCACACGCAGGGCGAAAAGAAAAGAAAACATGCGAATCAATAAAATAAACAGCGGTAAGCGAGCATGACGTGATTGAGCTCTGGTGTGCATGAGCTGGCCAAATTACTCCGGTGAGGACCACAGCATCACACACACACACAACACAATGCTATGACCCCGATGAGAATGAAAACGCTCTGAACATTTGGCTTCAGAGGCCGTAACCGAAAAGCACCATATGCTGACAATATGTCAGAGGGGAACCAAGCACACACACACACACACACACACACACACACACACTCAATTCATCTTCTCTCTCCTATCATCTTATCTCTCCACTAGTGATGTCATAAGCACTGAACTGAAGCACATTTCTTAATATTAAGCCTAAAATGTGTCTTAATATCACTACTGATGATGATTGTATGATCTTTGAATAATATGGTTCTTTAAATGTAAGATATTTAAAGTGCACCTGAAGTATACTTGCAATAGTTCCACTTTAGCACAATAAAATATCCTTAAGTATATACTTAGTTGGACTTCAGCACTGCTTCCGCACAATTAAAGTGCATCAAGTACAAAATTAGTTGTTCCAGTTTAGCAGACTTTAAGTATAATAGTTTAGTATGCTAAAAGTACAATTGGGTACAGGGTATTTTTATTAAGCTCATAAATATTTACATGTATTTGTAGTGTACTTAGCATGAAATACATGCGTTTCAAATACATTCAGGTATATTTATGTTCCCCCTGTTTCCCCACTTTAAAGAAAAAAGCCAT